>NC_133460.1:42578959-42878959 GCF_048565385.1 Saimiri boliviensis
ACCCTATTTACGAGATGGGTGATGGGAATAAAAGAGATTAGATCCATGGCTGGTTGGTTCATATGAGGTTGAAGATTCACTGGAGCTGTGGTACTGGGGGAATAGAACTCAAAAGCTAGACGATGATGTCCCAGGGTGGGATAATTTAAATTGAAAATATGCAGGCACTGGTAATTATAAGGTCTTGGGTATTACTGTGTATTTTTGTTGGAGATTCCTCAGATGCTGACCTTCAGAAAATGATTCAGGTGCAAATCGTTTATTTGGAAAATTATTCCAAAAAATATTATCAGGATAGTGGGGAAGTAAGACAAGGAAGGAAAATAAATGAATAGAGGATGTGAAGTCAACTAGAGCTTAATAGCTTAATACCACTGGGAGCTGCAGGAAGGAGTGCAGAACATGTTCCCCAGTTATTCCACTCACAGTCCTGTCATCTTTGGTTTTGGGTTGTTCTGCAGTTTAGCTGTTAATTCTCCTGGAACCTGCTACCTGCTGTGTGAATGGGGAGGGTGAGTTCCCACAATTATGTGAGATCAAATCCGTATAATAAATCCTGTATCATTACCAGTGAAGGGAAAAAACGGATTACTTACACATGGACTACTGTATGCCTATTTCAAATGATACAGAATTGTATCTATTAGAAAAGTATTCAGAGCTGACAGGCTAGTGAGGTAAGAAAAGAAATTTTTAAAAATAAATAAATAAAAGAAAAAGAAAAATATACTTTAATTTTCTGATTTCAGTAAAGAAGTCTATAAAATAGAATATCCCATTTTCTTTACATCCCTACCCACAAATGCTCACAAGAGAACATTTAGAAAAACACACATAAAAGCATTAGCAGTGGTTGTCTCTGACCAGGTAGTTTATGGCTTCGACACATTCTGTATAAAAGAGCGAAATCAGGCCAGGCGCTGTGGCTTACGCCTGTAATCCCAGCACTTTGGGAGGCCGAGGCGGGTGGATCACAAGGTTGAGAGATCGAGACCATCCTGGTCAACATGGTGAAACCCCGTCTCTACTAAAAATACAAAAAATTAGCTGGGCATGGTGGCGCGTGCCTGTAATCCCAGCTATTCAGGAGGCTGAGGCAGGAGAATTGCCTGAACCCAGGAGTTGGAGGTTGCGGTGAGCCGAGATCACGCCATTGCACTCAAGCCTGGGTAACAAGAGCGAAACTCTGTCTCAAAAAAAAAAAAAAAAAGAGTGAAATCAATGAAGGAAGTGTCCAGTTTGATCCCCTGGGTCATGGCCCTTCAATTCTTGAAGATTTCAAGCCCTGAATTACATTGTGTTTTACTCATCCATTTTTTTTCCTATACTGAGGATATGTTTATGGAAAAAAACTTAGATGCTTTCCATAAAGAGGGTTGAGGGTAGAAAGCAGGGATTTTAATAGATTTAACTCTTGTGCTGGTGAGACAGTCTTATTGCATTGTTAGCGGCAATGCCATGACTTCTTTGCTAACTCTTCATCCAGCTGCCATTCAACAATGTCAACTGTACAGGCTTTGTTAGTCTCTTGGCTATTGTAGGTGTCTTTCCAGGCAATGTGATGTGATAACTTATCCTGCAAGATATTTCCATGGATTTTTCATTTCTAATTTGAATAGCTATTAGAAATATTTGGGGGGCTTTGAAAGAGCTCATGACTATGTCCTAATTTAAAATATTCCATTTCTTTTTCTTTACCTCTGAATGATTGATTTTAAAATGACATCACAACTTAAATGGCACCATAATCTTATTTGAAACTATTCTGTTGCATAGACACAAAAATGTAAATCATTTTCACCTCTAATGCCAAAGGGAAGATAGATGTTATCGTATTTTTGCTTCTTATTTAGAGTTTCCCTCAGGTTTGTTTTTTTTTTTAAAGCAAATTCCTCCTTTGCATGAATCAGAAAATTCTCTAACATATCAGTTTTATCTTGTGCAGCATCTTCAGATATACATGGAGCATCTGTGGGTTGAGAAAGTGAGTCTTCTAATTCTCTTTTTAAAGCCAACAATCTGTCCTGAAATATGAGAAAAATATATGACAAAGAAAATGTATTTTCATTTAGGATGTACTATTGTTGAATTCTAAACAACATAGCTATAAATAAAATGTAATTATTTAGAAAATGTTTTTGGAAAAAATTTTACAAACTATACAAAACAAGACAAGAGCATATATGTACTACTTACTGTGTTTCTATTAAGCTCACGGAGAACGTTGGGGTTTCAAATAATGATTTATTGGGTGAGAACAATGCTACAGAGATTTTTGCAGGCATAATTAAGACGAGTTAGTAAAAACACAGTGGAAGTACTGAGAACAGATTGAGTTATTAGTTAACTATGCACATATTTAACCTTAGAAAATTCAAAGACTAAAATTTTATGATATATTCTTATAGCCAAAAATAATAACAAATAGAAGAAAATCTAAACCAGTGAACTTTTTTGTTTGGTTGGTTTTGTTTTTGTTTTTTGAGACAGTGTCTCTCTCATTCTGTCACCCAGGCTGGAGTGCAGTGGGTACAATCTCAGCTCACTGCAACCTCCACTTCCTGGGCTCAAGGCTTCCTCCCACCTCAGCCGCCCAAGTAGCTGGGATTACAGGCAAGCACCCCCACCCTTAGCTACAAAAAATATAGAGCTGGGATTTGCCATGTCACCCAGGCTTTTCTTGAACTCCTGAGCTCAAATGATCCATCCACCCTAGGGCTCCAAAAATGCTGGGATTCCAGGAGTAAGCCACCACACCTGGCCACTAGTGGTTTTCAAAGTACTGTTTGGGGACACTGGGAGTCTCAAAAACTCTTTTAGAGTTCCTGGAGGTCAAAACTATTTTTGAGCCCATTGGCCCCTGAGTCATATTTTCATGCCTTATCTTCAAGGAAGCTGGGATTTTCCACCTGCCCTTTGGGCAGGGTAAAGCAGGAAACAGACCCACCAAGATTGCAAGCCATAAAAGAAAATGGAGGTTTTATTGAAATATAAGGAAATTACTTCAAGGCAAGGAAAAAAATCTTTATTTCACAGGTAATTGAAAATTAAAAATAACAAGACTTTTAAAGATTGAGTTACTTGTACCGGTGTCAGGCTGGAAGAGCATAGAGCCAGGACCAATCCTCAGTCTTCTGACTCCCAGACCTGGGTTATTTGCCCCACACTTAGACCTTTTCTGGTGCAAATGTATCTGACAAAATAACCAAAACCACATCTTTCTCAAATAAACTGTTAGTACCAGGAGAAAATGAGGGAATGTTGAAATTATTTCTTCATGGAAGAAGGTATATAATCTTGCCTTTTAGAGATAATAGGTCTCCTTTTAGAAAAGTTATTGACAAGTGAATGAACTGACTCCACCACCTTATTAACCTAAAACCTAGAACTTTATAGGAAGCCTTCCAATCACCTGTTTTGCAACTGTAACTCTGCTGTGCCTTGTTGGGGACTTGCTGCTCTTGAATAGTAGCTTTAAGGGCACTATGTTGGCATTGCTTTGCAGACCACATGTGCCCAGCACTTTGTAGGATTCCATTAGCATGCAACAGAAATAAGTACCTTTGTTTAATCATAAGTACTTCTGACGCCAATGGTTGCCTACTAATTGTCATTCCCAACCTACATCTTCCTTAGGCAAAGCCTTTTTCCCAAGATAAATTTTTAAAAACCTGATACTTTCCTAACCTTCCTTGCAGACAAGGCATGAAAAGGTGACTCAAATTTGGCCAAGGGACTCTGGTAAGGAATTTGCTGAAGATGGCTATAAAGGGTTTTCTTCTCCAAGAAGACACAGGAGAAAAAATTCCCCGTCTCTTTTCCTATGGATGCTGCAATATGGAACCTGGGTCTACACCAGTCATCATATGAATATGAGAGTCAAAGCTAAGGACAAGTCAAAACGCTGACCATAGATAGCACAGTGGAAAGACAGAAAGAGCCTGGATCTTTGATGATGTCATAGAATCAGTGAATTAACCCTGAACCACTCCACCTTTGGATTTCTTGTATGCAAGATAACAAATGTATTTTTTAATTTAAACCAGTTTTAGGGTACTGAAAGTATCCTAACTGATGCAGTAGCTTTCCAGGGTTACAGACATCTAGAGAAAATTAAGCAAGTTTCTTAGACTACTGCATACTTTATGCAATAGGCTTTACTAAGTACACATACACTTATAACTCAAATATATGTGACAAAATAATCAAAAACACATTTCTCTCAAGCTGGGGAGAAATGGCAGGGGGGACATTGAAATGACTTCTTCATGGAAAAAGTTGTATACTTTTTGTCTTCTAGATAATAGTTCTCTTATCGGAAAAGTTATTGATATGTGAATTAACTAACTCCACCACCATTCCTAGAACTTTGTAAGAAGCTTCCAGGCCGGGCACGGTGGCTCAAGCCTGTAATCCCAGCACTTTGGGAGGCCGAGGTGGGTGGATCACGAGGTCAAGAGATCGACACCATCCTGGTCAACATGGTGAAACTCCGTCTCTACTAAAAATACAAAAAAACTAGCTGGGCCTGGTGGCACGTGCCTGTAATCCCAGCTACTCAGGAGGCTGAGGCAGGAGAATTGCCTGAACCCAGGGGGCGGAGGTTGCGGTGAGCCGAGATCGCGCCATTGCACTCCAGCCTGGGTAACAAGAGCAAAACTCTGTCTCAAAAAAAAAAGAAGCTTTCCTAATATCTGTTTTGCAATTGTAACCCAGATGAACCCTCCCTATGTTTTTGCCCCAAGTCCTCTGTTTTTTTGAACTCATTTTTTCCTTAAAAATTAAAAAAATACCTGTATGAAATTAAATAATGAGTAACCAAGTTCTCATTGTAGTCTACTGGTTATTTTTGAGTGTTTTCCAAAATTTCTATAATGACAAAAAAATTGTAAGTGTCCAACCATTCCATCACAGACCACGGGAAGATTAGTTCCTCCCAAGACTCAGCTCTGGGATTCAGCTCTCACTATAACTTCCTACTCCCACTGGACTCTTAGCTCACTAGGAAGGCTTACTTCCTTCATTTAATGTCATCCCAAACATTGCACATGGCTCTTTTTTGCTTTAACTTCCCAAAGCCACCACTAACACAAGGTTACTGTCTATATACCACTTTTAATGAAAGATTAAACCGTAAATGTTAGGCATCCTTGTTTTTAAATTTCCCTGACCATCCGTCATTAATCATCCTTTCTCCTTGGGCTCTGACCTTCCAATAGGCTTCTGGGCCCTGCCTCTTTGCCAAATCACTTTATAGCTCCCCCACTGTGTCCCCCTTCCAGTCCCCTTATACCCCTATTTCCTGGGAAACTCAAGAATTCCTCTCACCTATTTAGCACAACAAATCAGCAGCCTCTTTGTTTCACCCTTTCCTGGCAGAACTGCTAGAATCACCTTTTCAAATCAAAGATATCCACTAGTTTATTTTCATAAATAAAAATCCATCTTCCCTGAAATGAACTATGACATTCCTCTTGTAAGATACAAGAAGCAGCAGATGCAGTTAGTTTTTGGTTTTCAATAGCAATGTTTTTCTTCTCACTGTGCCAGAATGCAATTACTTTGCAGTCCATGCAACAGGATGTTAAAAATGAAACAACTTCTGCCTCCATTTTAGATGAGGCCTAACGGCCAAGTGCCAAGGCTCATGGTGTTCTAATTTGTGTCCGAGGCCATATAGGCAGGACTTGCTAAAAGGGTAGCTAAAAAACACTTGTTGGCACTTAACCCACCACCCCATCTAAGAATATAAAAGGGGTAATAAGATAAGGATATAAAAGGTTTGAAGTTGTAAAAGAACATAGAGAAAACGTATTTGGAGTTGCTGACGTTTTGTGCATTCTTTCCTCCCCCAATGAGGGGAAAAGGAAGGAGGAACTTGTGAGACAGGGAACTGGAAGAGAATCATTCAAAAAGCCCAACATGTCTCCTGGAGCAGACGTATCAGAGGCGTTTGAAACCAGAACAACTCCATCTTGAACAGTGGCTGGCAAAATAAGGCTGAGATCTACTGGCTGCATTTTCAGATGGTTAAGGCATTCTAAATCACAGGATGAGATCAGAGGTCAGCACAAACTACAGGTCATAAAGGCCTTCCTGATAAAATACCTTGCAGTAAAGAAGCCAGCTAAAACCCACCAGAACCAAGATGGCCATGAGAATGACGTCTGGTCGTCCTCGTGACTACGCTCCCACCAGCGCCATGACAGTTTACAAATGCCAGGGCAATGACAGGAAGTTAACCTACATGGTCTAAGAAGGGAAGACGTAAATAACTCACCTCTTGTTTAGCATATCGTCAAGAAACAACCGCAAAAATGGGCAAGCAGCAGCCCTTGGGCCTGCTCTATCGAGTAGCCATTCTTTTATTCCTTTACTTTCCTAATAAACTCGCTTTCACTTAACTTTATGGACTCGCCCTGAACTCTTTCTTGTGCGCTGAATTCTTTCTTGTGTGAGATCCAAGAACCCTCTCTTGTGGTCTAGATGGAGACCCCTTCCCTGTAACAGAAGGAGTAGAAAGACCGTGTGGATGCATTGGTAGAAAATTGCATCTTTGCCCAGGCACAGTGGCTCACACCTGTAATTCCAGCGCTTTGGGAAGGCGGGATCACCTGAGGTCAGAAGATCGAGACCAGCCTGACCAACATGGAGAAACCCCGTCTCTACTAAAAATACAAAATTAGCTGGGCGTGGTAGCACATGTCTGTAATCCCAGCTACCCGGGAGGCTGAGGCAGGAGAATCACTTGAACCCGAAAGGCAGAGGTTGCAGTGAGCTGAGATGGCACCATTGCACTCCAGCCTCCAGCCTAGGCAACAAGAATGAAACTCATCTCAAAAAAAATTAAATTAAATTAAATTAAAATTGCATCTTCACCAATGACAGTGCAAAAATGCATGTGTATTTCTTGTGGATCAGTGGGGATCAAATGGGAGAGATTTGTCTTGAGACAGCTGAATCTTGCCCAAGAGAGTTTCTCAAGGAGCAAAATGACCCAAATGAGGGAGGGACCGTTGGAAGTCCAGGGGCAAGAAGGACTTCTCAGTGACCAGCCAGAGAGTGGACTTTCTCATGCCATGAAAACTACAGTTAAGGGTTCCAGGCATGGATATTTTTGCAAGGAACCCACTAAAACATCAACTGAGAGAGAAAAAAAAAAATCCAAAATGAGAATACTACATACTCAGCAGGCACCGTCATCAGATGTGATTTGTGCCAGTCATCGAAAACCTTTCCTGAAACTTACCTCTCTTCCCTGTCTCCATTCAATCCTGAGGGAGCCAGAGACAATCAGGTAAAGAACAGAAGAACCAGGTGAAGAGCAAGAGAAGAACAACGTAGACAAGTGAAAGAACCCAATCACATTTCCCATCCCCAGCTGCGGGCTTGCTGACCTGAAGCAAGCTCATGCTGGAAGGAAGGAGAGCGCACAACTCTGAAGGAGACTCGGTGTCAATTATTACACTGGCTGGATAAATCAATCACTGAAATGAGCCTCTTTTTAGGACTTAATGCTACTAGAAACTTTTCTTCTTCAAGACCAATGATAAAACTATTATCAGAAAGGGGTCCCAATCCAAACCCCAAGAGAAGGTTTTTGGATCTCATGCAAGAAAGGCCAGCTTACAAAGTGAAAGCAAGTTTATTAAGAAAGTAAAGGAATAAAGAATTGCTGCTCCATAGACAGAGCAGCCCCGAGGGCTGCTGGTTGCCCATTTTTATGGTTAGTTCTTGATGATATGTTAAACAAGGGGTGAATAATTCAGGCCTCCCCTTTTTAGACCACTTAGGGTATTAACTTCCTTCTGTTGGCATAGCATTCGTAAACTGTCATGGCACTGGTGGGAGTGTAGCAGTGAGGACGACCAGACGTCACTCTCGTTACCATCTTGGTTTTGGTGGGTTTCGCCAGCTTCTTTACTGCAACCTGTTTTATCAGGAAGGTCTTTATTAACCTCCGATCTCATCCTGTGACTTAGAATGCCTTAACCATCTGGGAATGCAGCCCAGTAGATTTCAGCCTCATTCTACCCAGCCCCAATTCAAGATGGAGTTGCTCTGATTCACATGTCTCTGACAAAACTTATGGAACCTATTCAAAAGTTTATTCAGGGTAAGAGAAAAAAAGTAGTCCACACAGAGTATTTGATAAAGCTGTGCAGAGTAATCTGCGTATCTAAGATCAGGTAGGAGCTTGTAGGATATGACAAGCACACAAAGGAAAACAAAGTTCAGCAGTCAGGAAGAATGATAAGGATCGCTGAATGTGGCCTAAAGGAAAAGTCCTATTTTGCACATATTCTTGGATTTGTCTTGGTTTTTGGTTGTTGATGCTGGTTTTTGTTGTGGTTGGTATTCTGTTTTATTCAGTGTTTAGGTCCATTGTTTGGAATGCTGCCTGGCACATAGTAGGTGCTCATTAAATGTTTACTAAATGTATTGTTGGATTTGTTTGTTTGGTTTTTTTGTTTTTTTGAGATGGAGTTTCGCTCTTGTTACTCAGGCTGGAGTGCAATGGCACTATCTCGGCTCACTGCAACCTCCGCCTCCTGGGTTCAGGCAATTCTCCTGCCTCAGCCTCCTGAGTAGCTGGGATTACAGGTACGTGCCACCATGCCCAGCTAATTTTTTGTATTTTTAGTAGAGACGGGGTTTCACCATGTTGACCAGGATGGTCTCGATCTCTCGACCTCGTGATCCACCCGCCTCGGCCTCCCAAAATGCTGGGATTACAAGCTTGAGCCACCACGCCCGGCCGTATTGTTGGATTTGAAACCAGAAAACAATGAAGACATAGTATTGTCTTGAAAAGAAAATAAAATGCCAACATAAAATTCTAGAATTGCCAGGCGCTGTGGTTCACGCCTGTAATCCCATAACTTTGGGAGGCTGAGGTGGGTGGATCGCAAGGTCAGGAGTTCAAGACCAGCCTGGCCAATGTGGTGAAACCCCATCTCTACTAAAAATACAAAAATTAGCTGGGCATGGCAGCATGCGCCTGTAGTCCCAGCTACTCGGGAAACTGAGGCAGGAAAATCGTTTGAACCTGAGAGGCAGAGGTTGCAGTGAGCCAAGATAGTGCCACTGCACTCCAGCCTGGGTGACAGAGAAAGACTCTGTCTCAGAAAAAATAAAATAAAATAAAATTTTAGAATTCTAAAATATTGAAAAATAGTTGCAAGAATAAAGACAAGCCAGGAGCAGTGGCTTACACCTGTAATCCCAGAACTCTGGGAGGCTGAGGCAGGAGGATGCTTGAGGCTAAGAATTCAAGGCTACAGTGAGCTATAATTGAGCCACTGTACCTCAGCCTGAGCAACACAGTGAGACCTGTCTCTTAAAAGTAAAAACAAAGCAAAACCTGAGAAAATTCATTCCTTTTTTGGGGGGTGGGGGAACAGAGTCTTGTTCTGTCAGCCAGGCTGTCGTGCAATGGCACCCTCTCAGCTCACTGCAACCTCCGCCTCCAACTGATTCTCCTGCCTCAGCATCCCGAGTAGCTGGGATTACAGGCACGAGCCACCATGCCCGGCTAATTTTTGCATTTTTAGTAAAGACGAGATTTCACTGTGTTGATCAGGCTGATCTTGAACTCCTGACCTCAAAGTGATCCACCTACCTCAGCCTCCCAAAGTGCTGGGATTACAGGCATGAGCCACTGTGCCAGCTTTTAAAAAATTTTTTATAGAGACAAGGTTTCTCTATGTTGCCAAGGCTTGTCTAAAACTCCTGGACTCAAAGCAATCCACCCACCTCAGCTTTGCAAAGTGCTGGAATTATGAGAATGAGCCACCTCACCCAGCCGAATTCATTCCTAAAGGAAATAGTAAGGGCTGTTTATAATTCTGCTTGAAAGTTTGGAGATGTAGAAAGAAATGAAGAGCAATTCAAAAACCAATATTTAAAGACACGTAAATGAATGCTAGCCACAGAAAATACAACTACTATTAATAATGCCCTTTAGCAGAATAAAATATACAACACTTGTATGTAAGTCAAATGTGAATTGATGTAATTAAGTGTTTTAAGATCCTTGTAAGAAAATAAGTACCAATTAACATTTTTCTTTACAAATTAAGGAGGCCTGTAGTCATCTTTAAGGTAACCACTATAAGTCTAATTTTTACAATGTGATAATAAAAATTATTCATTCCAAAACATAAAAGAAAAAAGAGGAAAAGAAAATGTAATATAGAATAGCAGAGATAAGGGTCAGGGTATAAAAGTAATTACACTGGCCAGGCACGGTGGCTCATGCCTGTAACCCTAGCACTTTGGGAGGCCAAGGCGGGTGGATCACCTGAGGTCAGGAGTTCAAGACCAGCCTGGCCATCATGGTGAAACCCCATCTTAAAAAAAAGAAGAAGTAATTACATTAAACACAAATGTTAAATGCCAGTGTACCCAAAAGCCTAAATTTAAAAATAAGGGCAGTCAACTCAAATTCTGAAAAGCTCTGCTCTTCATAAGAAACACATCTATAAAGTGAGACTCAGTCTCAAAAAAAGAAAGAAGTGATCATACATAAAACCTATAAAGTTATTTTATAGAATATAAAAAACATGTAAATTTGCATAAATCTGTTAATAGATACACCATATAATTAAACATCAATAACAACCTGGAAATATGGAGGCCTAGTTTTTGTGTTCAGTTGAAGCTATGATGAGATGAAAATATATCGTTTTAACTGTGAGATATGTCATATCCAGTTTTCAAAATGATTACAAAAATATTTATAAAAATATGCAAAATAAAAAATAATGCATGCCAGTACAAAATTAAATGAATATTTGAAAAGTAAATCATCTGGGCTCGGCAGCTCATGCCTGTTATGCCAGTACTTTGCAAGAGTGAGATGGGCGGAAAAATAAAACAGGAAATAAAAATACATAACTGCTAGAAACAAATTAAAAAAACAGCAATATAACTTGGTAATACAACTGTGAAAGTAGAGAAGTTCCTCTTTAAAGTTTTCCCATCCTTTCCTGTAATCCTAGCACTTTGGGAGGCCAAGGTGGGCAGATCACTTGAGGTCAGGAGTTGGAGACCAGCCTGACCAACATGGTGAAACCCAGTCTCTTCTAAAAATACAAAAAAAAGTAGCTGGGCATGGTGACGCGTGCGTAATTCCAGCTACTCAGGAGGCTGAGGCAGGAGAATTGCCTGAACCCAGGAGGCGGAGGTTGTGAGCCGAGATCACGCCATTGCACTCCAGCCTGGGTAACAAGAGCAAAACTCCTTCTCAAGAACAAAAAAAAGACATTGCTGTCTTTAACCTAAATGTGGATAAGTAATTAAGGAGTATAATCACCACCTTACCCAGACAATGTGTAAACAAATGCTAATCTTGACTTTTCTGAACCACTTCAGTAACAACCAGAATGTCAGAAAATCCCCTGGCCCTTGGAATGTCTGGAGCCCCTCACCCTATCTTCCCCCAGGAAGCCACTGGAATATCTGGAACCTCCTCACCACCACCCCCGCCCTTCACCCTGACCACCAAGGTGATTTTTACAGGTTTAAAGGGTCTTGACACCCTCCTTTCGGGGCCATGGGTTGGAGAGACACGAGTCCTCCGTGGCCAGTGTCAATAAAGACCGTGCAATTTCGCATTAAAAAAAAAAAAAAAAAAAAACACATCTAAAACAAAAAGATTCAGAAAGATTGAAAGTAATCACAGTGAAATAAGATACACCATGTAAAAATTAACATTACTATCAGAGCAATTGTCTTTGGAGAAATAAGCACTGCCAAAGATAAATAGGAACACTTCAAATTAAAGAAGATATTAGGAATAAATAACAACCCTAAATAACCTTAATTATATTACTTGAATATATATCAAACCAAAATTGGGAAAAGTAGGTAAGAGGAAAAACACACAACTATAATGAAAAAATGTAGCATATCTCCCTCAGTAACCTATAGAAAAAGCAGTTAAAAATCAGTATGTATTTGGAGGCCAAGGCAGGTGGATCACCTGAGGTTGGGAGTTCAAGACCAGCCTGACCAACATGGTGAAACCCTGTCTTAAAAAAAAAAAAAAAAAAAAAATCAGTATGTAGTTGTGTTCTCTGCTTGAAAAAAAAATCAGTATGTTTTAGTATGTCTATACAAAATGTGCAGAATACAATTAAAGGACTAAGAAGAGTGCTACCTCACAATTTCAGACCTCATATTAATTAATTATAAGTTAGGCTGCAGAGCAAGTCTCAACAACTTCAAAGGCTTGAAATCATACAGAGCATGTTCTATAACTATAATACAATTAAACTAAAAGTACAAAATAATAATAATCACACACCCCCACATCTTTGAAAGTTAAGAAATATAACTTTTTTTTTTTTTTTTGAGACTGAGTTTTGCTCTCGTTACCCAGGCTGGAGTGCAATGGCGCGATCTCGGCTCACCGCAACCTCCGCCTCCTGGGTTCAGGCAATTCTCCTGCCTCAGCCTCCTGAGTAGCTGGGATTACAGGTACGCGCCACCATGCCCAGCTAATTTTTTGTATTTTTAGTAGAGACGGGGTTTCACCATGTTGACCAGGATGGTCTCGATCTCTTGACCTTGTGATCCACCCGTCTAGGCCTCCCAAAGTGCTGGGATTACAGGCTTGAGCCACCGCGCCCGGCAAGAAATATAACTTTTAAGATAAATTATTGAAGGGGAAAAAAAGAAATACAACTTTAGCATGTAAATTCATTAAGAAATAAAATTAAGTGGCCGGGTGCGGTGGCTCAAGCCTGTAATCCCAGCACTTTGGGAGGCCGAGGCGGGTGGATCACGAGGTCTAAAGATCGAGACCATCCTGGTCAACATGGTGAAACCCCGTCTCTACTAAAAATACGAAAAACTAGCTGGGCGTGGTGGTGCATGCCTGTAATCCCAGCTACTTAGGAGGCTGAGGCAGGAGAATTGCCTGAGCCCAGGAGGCGGAGGTTGCGGTGAGCCGAGATCGCGCCATTGCACTCCAGCCTGAGTAACAAGAGCGAAACTCCGTCTCAAAAAAAAAAAAAAAAAAAAAAGAAATAAAATTAAAAATTAGGAAACAGTGTGGACTGGCTGTACAGTGATAAAAACACTACAAATCAAAACTCATGAGATACAAGCGAAACAATGTTTCTAAGAAAATTTCTTCTCTTAAATGCATAGGTTAGAAAAGAAAAAATGCTGAAAGTAACGAACTAACAATCCGCTTCAAGAAATTAGAAAAGGCAGACAACATGGACTCCAAGAAAGTAGAAAATAGAAATAATAAAGAGCAGAAAGTAATAAAATATAAAACAAACATATACAAATTAATGAATATGAAAGTTAGCTACATGAAAAACTAATAAAATTAATAAAGCCATGGGGAGAAATGTAAAGATAAAAATAGAGAAGGAAAATTAAACAACGGAAAGAGTCAAGAGGGAAATATACTCTTATAGTTTGTCCTACATAAAAAAAATTAACTTTCTTCTGATACGATTGGAAAATTTAAAAATTAAATGAACAAATCTCTAGAGAATTAAACTTTCCAAAAGTTATGTGAGAAATATAAATGCGAATAGTTCTGTAACAATTAAGAAATTGAATCTATCATTAGAAATCTCCTCATAAGGCCAGGAGCAGTGGCTCATGCCTGTAATGCCAGCACTCTGGGAGGCCAAGGCAGGAGGATCACGAGGTCAGGAGATGGAGACCATCCTGGCCAACATGGTGAAACCCCGTCTCTTAAAAAAATATATATATAATATAATATAAATAAATAAATAATAAAAAGAAATTTTAAAATCTCCTCATAAGGAAACCTCAGGTCTAGATGAATTTATCAGCTAATATTGCCAACTATTTAAGCAAAAAAAAAGGCCAATCTTACATAAAATTTTCTAAATAACAGAGAAAGAGGGATATCCTTCAACTTCTTTTATTAAAAAAAAGTAATCTGGATACTAAAACTTGACAAGGGCTTTGTAAGAAAGAAAAAGATTGCAGATCAGCCTAATTATGAAAATCAATGCAAATTCCAAATAAGCTATTAACCAGTTGAATTTTTGCAGCAATAGAAAGGATAATGCAATATGACCAAGTAGCATCTGTTTCACAAGGCTATTGGCAGGAGATCTCACTTCCTCATCCCATAGACCTCCATGCAGGACCATTTGAGCGAACTCATGACATAGCAGCTAGCTTCCCCCAAAGAAAGCAGACCAAGAAAGAGTGCAAAAAGGAAACCACGAATCCCTTTTATAACCTAGTCTCTAAATCACACACCATCGCTTCCACTACATTCTGCTCCTTAGAAGCAAGCCGCTAATTCCAATCTGTACTCAAGAGGAGAAAAATTAAGCTCTATCTTGTAAAGAAAGAGTATCAAGGAATTTGTGGATGTGTTTTTTTTTTAACATCACAATAGATAACCAAACAGAAAAAGAGATACAGATGAGAAAAAAAAAAAAAATTCAACTTCATGCAAATTAAAACAAAAATTACCATTTTGATCTATAAATGGGGAAATTTAAAATTATAATACTCAGTGCTGGAAATGGTGCAGTAGCCACCACTATAAAATGCTAGAGAAGGCATAAACTTTTACAGCCATTCTAAAGAATAATCTAGCACTATGCATCATGTGATTTGACCCAAGGTGTAGACTTCTAGTTTTCCTCCCAAATTTATTCTTCCCTTATAGTAACAGTATGTTCACTAGCCGTATGGTGCCCAGTTAGAGACTATATTATCCAGACTCCTTTAAAGCTAGGCGTGACCATCTGACTAAGTTGTAAACAATGGAAGATGAGCTGAAGTGATTTTTGCAACCTCGATGTCATTTATTTTAAAGGAAATGGTCTTCTGCTTCTATTCTTTCCATTTTCCTATAGACCGGAATGTGATAAGCCTAGTTGCCCAGAATTGATCAGGTAAAGACAACCGCAGAAAATAGAACAAGATGGAAGGAATTGAGTCCTTGACTTTCTAGTAAACCAGAGCCACCCAACTTTCTGGACCACTCAACTCTGGATTACATTTTGGGGTCTCTTTCTTATAGCAGTTTAGCCCACTCCCTAACTGTAGTTTTGCAGATTACATGTTTAGAAAACCAACAAGTAAAAAAATGAAAATGACGGCTGGGCATGGTGGCTCATGCCTGTAATCCCAGCACTTTGGGAAGCAGAGGCAGGCAGATCACAAGGTCAGGAGTTCGAGACTAGACTGGCCAATATGGTGAAACCCTGTCTCTACTAAAAATACAAAAATTAGCCAGGCATGGTGGTGCATGCCTGTATTCCCAGCTACTTGGGAGGCTGAGGCAGGAAAATCACTTCAGCCTGGGAGGCGGAGGTTGCAGTGAGCTGAGAATGAGCCACACTGCACTCCAGCCTGGGCGACAGAGCAAGACTCGTCTCAAAAAAAAAAAAAAAAAAAAAAAAGAAAAAAGAAAGTGGCATTAATAATCAAATAGCTAATAAAGATGTGTGGAGGTGAGATAAATATGTAATACTCAAGCACATTCAAGTAAAATACTCAAAATTATACTGAAAGTCTGATAGTACAGTAAACATACCAAAAACAGTAGGTTAAAATGCACAAAATGCACAAACTAGTATTTTATCAGTTTTATTCAGATCATTTTTCTTTTTTTTTTTTTTAAGACGGAGATTCGCTCTTGTTACCCAGGCTGGAGTGCAATGGCGCAATCTTGGCTCACCACAACCTCCACCTCCTGGGTTCAGGCAATTCTCCTGCCTCAGCCTCCTGAGTAGCTGGGATTACAGGCACGCACCACCATGCCCAGCTAAGTTTTTTGTATTTTTAGTAGAGACGGGGTTTCACCGTGTTGACCAGGATGGTCTCGATCTCTTGACCTCGTGATCCACCTGCCTCGGCCTCCCAAAGTCCTGGGATTACAGGCTTGAGCCACTGCGCCCGGCCCAGATAGTTTTTCATAATTATAAAACCGTATGCTTCTGTTAAAGAAAACATGATAAAAATTATAAATACATTATTAAAATTTGTTCTTAAATTTAATCTTACTCAAATTTAGATTTTTTTCAAGTTTTTATAGGAATGTGTATTTATTTGATTTGGTTTTACATAGTACAAGCAATTTTAAATATTTTATTTTGCATCTTCCTTTTTCTTTCACTAAACAGTATCATGAGCAGTTTTCCATGGCTACATAATCTCCTATCATTTGGTCATATCATAATCTAACAATTTTATAAGCATTGGGTATCTTCTGATTTTTTCTATAATATATACTGTTTCATTTTCCATAATTGTGCAGTGCCTCCTTAATTATTATAGCAGGTTAAATTCTTAAAAGTTAAATGACTGAGTTGAAGGACATGAAAATTATAGATCTGGTAAGTTATGAAAATTTTCTGCAGAAGGATAACATTAATTTAAAATGCTAGCAGCATTTTCTGAGAGTGCCTTTTTATTGTAGTTTTGCCAACACTGAGTGTTAACTTTGTTTAATCATCCCAATTAATTACAAAACAATAATGTTCATTAAATGATTAGACAAATATTTATCAAGTGTCTATCTAGGAATACAACGGCAAGCAAAAACAGACCTGATCTCTGATCTCTTGGTGTGTGTGATTTGGTATAAGTAGTAGATATTGAACAAATAATACAAACTAAAATTTTACAAACTGAGATCAATGCACTGAAATGAGTAGACTATTATGAGAGTGGTTTAAGATAATGGTCAAGAGACCGCTAGGGAGTTTTGAATAGAGGTGACGTGATTGGATCTGAATTTTGAAATATGCCTTCTTAGCTGTAATATAGCGAATGAGGCTGGGCACTTTGGGAGGCCAAGACTGGTGGATCACCTGAGGTCAGGAGTTCGAGACCAGTGTGGCCAACATGGTGAAACCCCATCTCTACAAAAAACACAAAAAATTAGTCTGGCATGGTGGAGGGTGCCTGCAATCCCAGCTACTTGGGAGGCTGAGTCAGGAGAATCGCCTGAACACAGGAGGCAGAGGTTGCAGTGAGCCAGGATCATGCCATTGCACTCCAGCCTGGGCGACAAGAGCAAAGCTCTGTCTAGAAAAAAAGAAAGAAAGAAAAAAAAAAGAGCAAATATGAATTAGTGAATAATCAGAGTAGATTAGGAGAGACCAGTTCATCAGTTACCACAAAAATAAATAAATAAATAAATAAATAAAGAGAGAGAAAATGATAGTTTCTTTCTTTTATTTTTTGAAAACAGTAGTTTCAACTCCATTTGCAATATTCAGTTGAAACTACCCTTGCAGTAAGTTGAGAAGTTCAGAAATATGTCAGTGGTATTTGAATCTGAATATGTTTGATAATTAGATTGAACACTGTTCTGAGTGTTTGTTGGCATTTTACATTTTGTGCCTACATATGCATGAGAGTGAGACAGTGATTGACTGAGAGGGAAAAAGATGGAGACGGATATTAGGCTAGTCTTGCTTTTTTGAGTTTTGTTTGTTTGTTTTTGCTTACTTTCAATTGAAGTTTTCAGCACTTCCTTGATTAATTGTGAAAGTCCTTTATCCGTGACTGTATTTCCATCACAATTCTCCAAACAACTGAAGAAATGCTAGTGGCTTACAATTGCAAGTGTCATTCTTTCTTTGTAGACCTGCAGAATGGCAGGGGACCTCTGCTTCAAGCTTACATGGAGACAGGTCTGCTCCACATCTCTCAATCTGGGACCAGTGTCTTCTCAGGACATGCTCATCCCAAGACAGATGGCAGAAGCATCAGAGACCAAAGCAAACCATGCAAGCATATGTAATGCCTCTGTTTTTATCATATCTGCGAAATTTCCATTGGCTAAAGCAAGTCCTGAGGCCAATTATAACATCAGAAGAGCCTATATGTTTATTCCACATATTTTACTTGGAGGCTTTGCCAAGTCACATGATAAACTAGGCAATTTGTAATTTTCTTGCAGTGAGAATGTAAGGAGTTAGGAACAATGATATAATCTACCAAAGGACATTTATCTTTTTTTTTTTTTTTTTTTTTTTTTTTTGAGACAGGATCTCGCTCTGCTACCCAGGCTGGAGTACAGTGACATGATCGTGGCTCACTGTAGCCTCAACATCCCAGGCTCAAGTGACCCTCCCACCTCAGCCTCCCAAGTAGCTGGGACTATAGGCACATGCCACCACACCTGGCAACTTTTTTTTTTTTTTTCTGTACAGACAAGATTTTGCCGTGTTATCCAGGCTGATAACAAACCCCTGTGCTCAAGCAATCCTCTCACCTAGGATGAGAGGATTCGGTGCATGAGCCATGGCACCCAGCCTATCATTTGTTCTTTATATATGTATCAGTATTTTTTCCCATGATTTTGCCATCAACTTTTTTATTCTATTCAAAAGTTTCATGCAATCAAAGTTATAGAAGCTTCCTTTGCATTTTTTTGCACTACTTACAAGTTTAGGAAATCCTTTCCTATTTTAAGCTCTGATAAATATTTACTTAAATTTTTGAGTAATTTTTATCATTTCTTTTTCTATACATAGCTATTTAACTCATCTGAAATTTATTTGGAGTATGTGATATAAAGGTCTGATTCCTATTTTCCCAAATAGTTAATTAATTACCTAAAAAAAAATTTTTTTTAAGAGATGTGGTCTTGTTCTGTCACCCAGCCTGGAGTGCAGTGGTGCAATTATAGCTCATCTCAGCCTCAAACTACAGGGCTCAAGTGATCTCAGCCTCCCAAGTTGCTGGAATTACAAGCATGAGCCACTGTGCCTTGCTAATTGCCCAAAAATATGTTAATAAAACTTTCTGTGAAGAAAACTACTTTGTTGAAGGTGGTTAATGAAGCAAAATTTCAATAAATGAATAAATGTGGCATATATCTAGACAAGAAAATTAAATATTATGGAGTTTTCCATTGATAATTGCTATGTATTATAGACTGAGGACAACTTAAAAAAGAAAAAAGAAATCTACGGCCATACCACCCTGAACACACCCGATCTCATCTGATCTCGGAAGCTAAGCAGCATTGGGCCTGGTTAGTACTTGGGTGGGAGATCGCCTGGGAATACCAGGTGCTGTAGGCATTTTAAGATTTAAAAAATTTTAAAAAAGAAAAAAAGATGCTATGTAAAAGCAATGAAATATCAACAGAATATTTTTTATCTGACAGCAAATAATAGAATATGTCTGGAAAAATTAACAATGAAGGATAAGTTATGAAAAGTGCTAAGCTAAATATTATTAATTACAATTATTAAATATTATGATTTTGGTGGCAAGAATCTAAAGACCAGTAGAATAAAATAGTCTAAAACATATAAAAATTAAGTATATGACAAAGAAAACAAATCAGTAGCAGAAAAGAAGGTTAATTTTTTAAATAAGAGGCAAGTTTCTTTAGGGAAAAGATTTGCTTAATACATTTTGCTAATTATCCCTCTGGGATCAATAACAATAGTAAAATTACAGCCATATATCCTTGGTATACCAACATAAATTCCAGACAAACTGAAGTTTTAAATGCATACTCAGAAATTAAACAATGAAAATAGAAAACGTCAGGAGAATGTTTGCGCAAGTTCAGACCTGGGAGTTATTCTTAAGGAAAAGTGAAACCTACATAACAAACCATTAAGAAATGTAATTACATAAAAATTTAAACTGTCTGTGTGGCATGTGAGACCATACCTGGCTAATTTTTGTATTTTTTGTAGAGACAGGGTCTCTCCATGTTGCCCAGGCTTGTCTCAGTCTCCTGGGCTCAAACCATCAACCTCCGTTGGCCTCCCAAAGTGCCGGGATTACACTCATGAGCCACCACACTCAGCCAAAATGGATCTTTTTTTTTTTTTTTTTTTTTTTTTGAGACGGAGTTTCGCTCTTGTTACCCAGGCTGGAGTGCAATGGCGCGATCTCGGCTCACCACAACCTCCGCCTCCTGGGTTCAGGCAATTCTCCTGTCTCAGCCTCCTGAGTAGCTGGGATTACAGGCACGTGCTACCATGCCCACCTAATTTTTTGTATTTTTAGTGGAGACGGGGTTTCACCATATTGACCAGGATGGTCTTGATCTCTTGACCTCGTGATCCACCCGCCTCGGCCTCCCAAAGTGCTGGGATTATAGGCTTGAGCCACCGCGCCCGGCCTTTAGTCTTTTTTTTAATTGCATTTTAGGTTTTGGGAAACACGTGAAGAACATGCAAGATTGTTGCATAGGTACACACATGGCAGTTTGATTTGCTACCTTCCTCCCCTTCACCTATATCTGGCATTTCTCCCCATGCCATCTCTCCCCAACTCCCCATGCCCCGCTATCCCTCCTCTATGTCCCCCCGACAGACCTCAGTGTGTGATGCTCCCCTCCCTGTGTCCATGTGTTCTCATTGTTCAACACCTACCTATGAGTGAGAACATGCGGTGTTTGACTTTCTGTTCTTGTGTCAGTTTGCTGAGAATGGTGGTTTCCAGGATCTTTTTTTTTTTTAACGCAAAACACTACCAAATAGTGTTTTGTATTAAATAGATAATATGAATAGCCATATAACTATTAAGAAAGTTTAATTCATAATTTTAAAACTCCCAAAAAAGAAATAACCAGACACAGATGGTTTCACTGGAAATTGCAATCTTGTGCATTCCCAAGAGAAATGAAAATTTCTTTTCACACAAAAACCTGTACATGAATGTTTATAGCAGATTTATCCATAATAACCAAAACTGGAAACAACTCAGCTGTCTTTAAATGAGTAAATGCTTAAACAAACTGCAGTATATTCATACCTTGGAAAACTTCTCAGCAATTTGAAATAAATTATGGTTACACACAATATTTGAACAAATATCCAGAGAATTATATTCGGTGAAAAAGAAGCCAAACAAAAAGGTTACATACTATATTATTTTATTTATGTAATATTCTTGAAATGACATTATAGAAATAGAGAAAAGGGCTGGGCACGGTGGCTCAAGCCTGTAATCCCAGCACTTTGGGAGGCCAAGACAGGTGGATCACAAGGTCAAGAGATCGAGACTATCCTGGTCAACATGGTGAAACCCTGTCTCTACTAAAAATACAAAAATTAGCTGGGCATGGTGGTGCATGCCTGTAGTCCCAGCTAATCAGGAGGCTGAGGCAGGAGAATTGCTTGAACCCAGGAGACGGAGGTTGCGGTGAGCCGAGATCGCACCATGGCACTCCGGCCTCGGTAACAAGAGTGAAACTCCATCTCAAAAAAAAAAAAAAAAAAGAAAAAGAAATAGAGAAAAAATAGTAATTGCCAGGGATTAATGATATGGAGGGGCTGAGGAGGGAAGTGGGTGTGTCTATAAAATAACAACATGAGGGATTCCTGTGGTAATAGAAATGTTCTGTATCTTGACTGTATTAATGTCAGTATCCTTGTTTTGATGTTGTACTATGGTTTTGCGATACATTACTATTGGGGAAAACTGGGTAAATTTTACACAGAATCTCTCTATTATTGTTTATAATTGCCTGTGAATCCATATAAAATTGTCTCAAAATAAAAAGGTTAATTTGTTTAAACGTACATAATTTATGATTCCACTTACATGAAGTTTCAGAATAGGTAAAGTTAGCCTATGGCGATAGAAATCACATCCATATTGCTTCTGATTGGAGGGGAGAGATGAATGGATTGGGAAGAGGTACAAGGGAACTTTCTGTTTTCAAGAAAAACAAATGAATATTGGTAATAACAGTGAGCTTTGTGGCATTTTATCTTTCCCTAGACCCATCCCTTACTCTCCAGTTAAGCAATATCCTTAAAAATAATAGCCCACATTCTTGGTAACGTAAAGAACAGACAGACCTCACTTGAAAAAAATTGTCTTTATATGATCTGTCTGATGGCTTCCCAAAAGACCCACTCAAAAGGCTTATCTTTATTTTGCCTAATTGAGTAACTAAATATTAAATCCACTACCCACGTGTCATTTGTCAAATATATTTCCAGGCAAACGTTTTAGTTGCTGCCTGAGACAATGGATAACATTTGTAGCAAACAATACATTAATCAAAATCTTGAGAAGAAAGCCAGGAGAATGAGATTTACATATGGGCTTTGATTACTTCTGGGAATCTAGATGTCCACATGCATATCCAAGGCAATGTACATACTCAGAAAAGACCAGAGAAAGCCCTAAGACCTTCTCTCTGACTGACCTCATGGCTGTGCACAAGCAGGAAGTGAAGGCAAATGCAGAGTCATCGATTGTCTGGCTGAGTGTTGGAAGGCATGCCCCCAAACATACACATGGCCCTTCCACAAAGTCTGGAAGAGTTTTAAATTCCATGCATCTAAGGCAACTGTTCAATCGTTAGCCGACTACTAAACTAATAGAACAGAGACAGCATTGGCCACACATAGCAAAAAATGCAGACTTGGTTCAGTAAAGTCACTAAACACACAACTACAACTACAACAAGCAGTGGCAAAAATAAACCTTAAGAAGGAGGTCGAATCTGATTTCCAGAGTTGCCACATTATATTATTCAAAATATCCAGTTTTCAACAAAGAAAAACAGTAATGAGGCATTCAAAGGAACAAGAAGGTATGGTCCACAAACAGGGAAAAAAAAAAAAGACATCAGTAAAAATTATGGAACAAGAAAGTATAGTCCATCTACAGGAAAAAAAAAAAAGAAGAAGAAGAAGAAAGAATTCAGTAAAAGTTGTATCTGAGAAAACCCAAATGCTGAATTTACTAGCCAAGGAACTTAAACCACCTGTTTTAAATATGTTCAAAGAGCTCAAGGAAACCAGGTATAAAAAACTAAAAGGTTTAATGATGCCTGATCAAATAGAGAATATCACTAAAGAGATACAAACTTTTAAAAAATGGAAATGTGGGGTTGAAAATACAATAACTGAAGTGAAAATTTCATTAGAAAGACTCATCAGCATATTCAGGCAGGAAGAAGGAAGATTCCATGAACTTTAAGGTAGATCAGTTAATATTATCCAGTTTGAGGAACAAAAAGAGTGAAGAAAACTGAACAGAGCCTAAGAGATCTGTGGTACACCATCAGGCATCCCAATACATGTAAAACACAAGTTCCAGGAAAGAGGAAAGAAAGATAAAGACGGAGAGAATGTTTAAATAAATAATAGTTGAAAACTTCCCACATTTGACATAAGACATAAATCTACACATCCAAGCAACAAACTTCAAACAGGATAAACTCAAATTCACACCAAGATACATCATAAACTGTCAAAAGACAAAGAAAGGATCTTGAAAGCAGCAACAGAGAAAGTGATTCAACATGTAACAAAGCATCCTCAATATGATTAATGGCTGATTTGTCATCAGACATCATTTAAGTCAGAAAGCAAGGGATAATATTGAAAGGGCTGAAAGAAAAAAAAAAAAAAAAAAAAAAAAAAAAAAAAACTGTCAACCAGGCACAGTGGCTCACACCTGTAATGCCAGCAATTTGGGAGACTGAGGTGAGTGGATCACTTGAGGCCAGGAGTTGAGGAGTTAAAACCAGCCTGGCTAACACGGTAAAACCCCGAGTCAACTAAAAAAAATAAAAAATCAAAATTTAGCTGGATGTGGTGGCTCACACCCATATCCCAGCTACTTAGGAGGCTGAGGCATGAGAATTGCTTGAAACTGGGAGGTGGAGGTTGCAGTGAGCCAAGATCCTGTCACTGCACTTCAGCCTGGGGCGACAGAGCAACTTTTTTTTTTTTTTTGAGACAGTCTTGCTCTGTTGCCCAGGCTGAAGTGCAGTGGCACTATCTCAGCTCACTGCAACCTCTGCCTCCCAGATTCAAGCAATTCTCCTGCCTCAGCCTCCAGAGTAGCTGGGACTACAGGCGCACACTGCCACATCCAGCTAATTTTTTTTATTTTAGTAGAGACAGGGTTTCACCATGTTGCTCAGGCTGTTCTGTAACTCCTGAGCTCAGGCAATCTGCCCACCTCAGCCTCCCAAAGTGCTAGGATTACAGGCACTGCATCCAGCCAGACTCTGTCTTTAAAAAAAAAAAAAAAAAAGTTTCCAGAATCTGTTACATAACATTTCCACTCACATTCTGTTGGCCAGAATGTAGCCACATAGCCACACCTAGAATAAGAAAGGCTGGAAAATGCAGAGTTATTTATAACATCAGCAACCATGTTACCAGATAAAAATTCTACTCATTATACTATTGTGAGAGGGTGAATGGATAATTAAGGTCAATTAATGGTCTCTACTGCACCAGGTAACCTGTGTACAAAGGAATGAAGATGAGCCCTAAAATGACAGCTGTAGAGTAGGCCTAGGTAGCTCATTCCTGATTAGAGCAAATGACAGAAGGGGACCAGGGAGATATTTTTAAGGGAAAAATGTAAAGTAGAACTAAGAGATTAGGTGATGTGTGTGGTCCCACTGAGAGGCATTTCATGGTTCTAGTAGAGAGTTTGGAGAAGAATTAGTGATTAATACTTAGAAAATAAAATATATTTTAAAGGCAATCATTAATTTCAGTAATAATAAAATAAAGTTGTATTTAAGGCCAGGCACAGTGGTTCTCGCCTGTAATCTCAGCACTTTGGGAGGCCAAGGTGAGCAGATCACCTGAAGTCAGGAGTTCAAGACCATCCTGACCAACATTGTAAAACCCCATATCCACTAAAAATACAAAAATTAGCCAGGTGTGGTGGCGAGCACCTGTAATTCCAGCTACTAGGGAGGCTGTGACAGGAGAATCAGCTTGAACCCAAGAGGTAGAGGTTGCAGTGAGCCGAGATCGTGCCATTGCACTCCAGCCTGGGCAACAGAGCAAGACTACTTCTCAAAAAAAAAAAAAAAGTTGTATTTAAAAAGAAAATGCATTGTTAGTATGTGTCATGTATTATTTACGTAGTCATAAAAATCAAACACTAAATATGATTTTTAAAAAAACGCTGATGTATGTGTATTAGAAGGAGGCATGTGGGGGTGGCAGGAAGTGTCAAAGAATGCTGCTTTCTAATCTTGCATAGTTCAAAGTCAGTAGACAGTTTCTAAAGCTGAAAATTTAAAAATAAGCTGACTGGGTGTGATGGCTCATGCCTGTGATATCAGCACTTCGGGGGGCTGGGGCAGACGGATCACCTGAGGTCAGGAGTTCGAAATCAGCCTGGTCAACATGGTGAAACCCTGTCTCTACTAAAAATACAAAAATTAGCCAGGCATGGTGATGCACACCTGTAATCCGAGTTGCTCAGGAGGCTGAGGCAGGAGAATCACTTGAAACCGGGAGGCAAAAGTTGCGGTGAGCTGAGATCATGCCATTACACTCCAGCCTGGGCAACAAGAGTGAAACTCCATCTCAAAATATATATATATTAAATTAATATTTAGAAATGGAGGAAAATGGTGAACAAAACAGCTAACAAATTGAAAAGCATTATATTGGATGGGAAGGGATAGGCAATAGTTGTTTTATGTTAACTGCCTTCAACTTGTAAAGCAATGTTTATATGAACAGCATTCGATAAAAATAAAAATCACATTTTTAAAAAGGACTAATAGCAGTTTTTATTTCTAAATCTGTTTCCCAGTCAAAACTTTGTCAGCTTCAGTAGAGAATAATAGTATTCATGCTACATGGATTAGATACCAAACCTGGATTTACTTTTAAAACTCTTCTTCCTCCAATTGTTAAAACCTTTCAAGATCTCGAAAAATAACTTTAGGTGCAGAAGAAACTTTATTGACTGTATTTCTCTGAATGTCTTCAAGTTACCAGTCTATCTTTTTTAGATGTCTTTCTTAATTATTATCTCAACATCAAACTTTCCATTGAATCAAACTCTATGAATAATTCATAGTGGCAAAATAAATGGGATTAGTGCTTCTAGCTTTCGGAGTCTACAAATCTCAGGATCAGGGAGAATGTCGTTTTCCAATGTCAATTCCCCTCAGGAATAACAATCCAGCTTGTGGCCAGCAGATATTCAGAGTCCATTATCCAGTAGTTCTAATTCATGTAGGTCAAGTCACCAAACAGAAAGTCACTTCTCTCATCGACGGCAGCTGGCTTATTTTTGCAGGTTCCAGAGCTTGCCCTATCATCTCCTAACCTATAGCTTTATTTTCAGCAGCCACAACCCTAGTCTCAGATGCTTTGTAGAAACAGCCTCATTATCTGTAGTGTTGTAACAGCAGTTAGAAACCGAATGACATTCAATTAAAATGATATTAGCAGCTCAGGAGTGATTTTGTTTAATTTACTCCTACTCAGATGTAAAAACATTAGCGACTTTTAAAATTGGACCTCATAATGTCTAACTCCTACTCGAATGCAATGAAATTAAAGACTTTGGTGCCTAAATACCGCTTAATTTACTCCTACCCATCTATAATGACATTAAAGATGCTTTAGGGTAGATATTGTTTCCAATCAATTTTATTCAAAAGAAATCTGAGCTCACAGGTAACTATTATTAAGCATATAATAAAATCACACAAGAAATATATCTTTACAATTGGGGATATGATGGTTTCCAGCAATATTAAAAAGTAATCATTTTAATTTAATGCAAGGATATTAAAAAGTAATATCTTAAATACAAGATTTTGTAAAGTTTCCAATTGTTTAAACAAATATGTGATTTCCAGCCTGTTAAAGAAATGTGCATTGTTCCATGTGAGGTTGAAGTAAATTTTATACAATTACGGCATGTGATCGGTTTATGCTTGATGAGAAATTTTAGCTTAAACATGACTTAGAGAAAAGCAATTTTTGCAAATCCAATGTTAATAATTTTTTTAAATTCCTACCTTAGTTTAAAGGATGAAAATTTGTTAACCTTTATTTTCCTGAAAAAGCTATTTTTAAACCCAGCAGGATTTTGAGTCCATGTATGCTTGGAATAGAGTAGGTATTCAATAAATAGTTATTGAAAATTGGAATTAAAACTATCATTCAGAATTGTAGCCAATATTTACAAAGTTCATACTATGTGCCAGATATGATTCTGAGTATTTTAAATGTATTAACTCATTTAATCATTTGAATTAAGTAATATTCCTAGTATACAGATAAAAACAATACAAAGAGGGGTGGATGGATGCTGCTGTTACAATTCTTTAGGTTGTCTTTTGTTTGGGAAGACTTTTAAGCACTTAAAATTTTATACTCTATAATAGGACTTTTCCTTCATAAAATTAATTTTTAAAATGTGATGGCAAAATTTGAAGTATTCAATGAGCACACACTCATATGTATACATAATCATACATGGGATATTGCAGCCCAGAAATACAGCTTTCTTTTACTTTGATATTTAGAAATATTTTATTTGAAAAAAGTTGATAACTTTTTATTTTTGAGATGGTGTCTCACTCTATCACCCAGCCTGGTGTGCAGTGGCGAAATCTCAGCTCACTGCAACCTCCACCTACCGGGTTCAAGCAATTCTCCTGCCTCCGTCTCCCAGGTAGCTGGGATCACAGGCGCCCACCATCATGCCCAGCTAATTTTTGTATTTTTAGTAGAAACGCGGTTTCACCATATTGGCCAGGTTGGTCTCAAACTCTTGGCCTCAGGTGATCCACTCACCTCAGCCTCCCAAAGTGCTAGGGTTATGGCCATGAGCCACCGTGCCCAGCTAAAAATTTGACGATGTTTTAAAAGAACTAACATTAATATTAATGTGCCTAGATGCTCTCAGCAGTTAAAACATCCTGGTCACAGCTCCTGGCTGTGCTCACAGATGCTCGCAGAAACAGAGTAGACATTTTAGTCTCTCCAATAGTACTGCTGTGGCTGAAATGTATGGCTCCTCTCAGGCAGGAGCTAAGGTTAAGTATATCTTAATAATAGATATCAAGGTAAGTTGCATAGCTGCCTGAATTTGAATTCTTGCTCTGCCACTTGTTGGTGATTTGATCTTAGGTAAGATAGTGAATCCTCTCAACCACAGTTTTCTTATCTGTCTATACAGCTATAAACCCCATTGTCTTCTCAAACATACTGCTCATTTTGTATTTCCTATTTTGGCAACTATCATTCAATTCATTTATAATAGCTTGATCCAGACTCTTAGAAGTCATCTTTAATCTCACCCCTTCTTTCTCTCTCTTTTTTGCCACATCCAATGAATCACCAAATCTCCTAAATATGACTCAGAGTGTCTAAGCTTGCAATTAGACAGTATAGAATATGTAAATGATAAAAGGCTGCTATTCACCACATTTATTCTCCTAACATTTATAAAGTGCTAGCTTTTTGCCAGGAGGTGCTAGAATACTGGGAATGCAGAGATGATAATTTCTGAACTCAAGGAGCTTGTGTTCAATAGGAGAGGCACACAGTAAAATTTCAGGTTTCAATATTATATAATAACTTCCTTAACAGTATGGGAATAAGGCCATGCCTTACTGTAGAAAATGTCCATTTGGAGTGCATCTGTCTGCAAGTAACAGAACACCCAACTACAGGGATTGCACCAAATATGGGTTCATTTTTCTCAAATAAAAAAATGTTCAAAGTGTACCAATTTTTTTTTTACTGTGCTTCAAATAAATAGAAAAATAATTATAATATTGATCTTCAACTTTGCCATTCATGCTTCTATGCACATTAGGCTAGGTATTCTACATTGAAAGCATGTGAGTGTCTAGGCCTTTGAATGGCATATGCCATTTCTGGGAAATGTATCTGGAGGCTGAGTATTGCTTTCTACAGATAACTGCCCCCTTTGTTTTAAAAAGAAAAAATGCATATTGAAGTAGTTTCATGATTTGTTTGGCATTACATAGGAAGCACACTGGTGCTAAGTATTTTTTAAATGGTTATGTAAGCAAAGCTGAACTGTAAATCTTAATTCAGGAATATGTATTAAGATTGCGGAATGGGTGTAAGACAATTGGTAGGGGGTAAAAGTGGGTTTGATTTAAACTGATCTTTTATGGCCCTATGATCTATCCTTTACTTGAAAGCTTTTGAAAAGTGGAAAGATCATTTTGTTGCATTTCCCCATTTCTTGTTTTTAAAAGACCAACAAATCTCAAGCCCTATAAATGGCTTGTATTGAACTTTTACATTTGAATTAAAGATTGTTAAACATGAAAAAAAAATGTTCAGAGTTGGGCAGTCCAAGACTGCTGCATTAACTCAAAGAATTCAAGTCCCTAAGATCATTCTAACTTCCTGCTTCACTAGCATGATGGTTAATATTAGATGTCAGCTGGACTGGATGGAGGGCTGCTAGATGACTGGTAAAGTATGGTTTCTGGGTGTGTCTGTAAGGATGTTTCCAGAAGAGATTAACATGTGAGTCAGTGGACTCTCCCTCATTGTGGGTGAGCACCATTCAAATGGCTGCCAGCTCGGCTGAAACAATGCAAGCGGAAGAAAGCCAATTTCCACCTTGCTGAGTTTCCTTACTCCTCCTTCCCAAGAGGGAGGCTTCTCCTCCTCCTGCCCTGGAACATCAGACTCCAAGGTCTTTGGCCTTGGAACTCAAGGACTGACAGCAGCCTCCCAGGGGCTCTCAGGTCTCCACCCTCAGACTAAAGGCTGCACTCACTATAGACTTCTCTGGTTTTGAGGCTTTGGACTTGCACTGAGCTATACTACCAGCTTTTCTCATTCCCCAGTTTGCATATAGGATATTGCGGGACTTTACCTTGCAACCATGTGAGCCAATTATCTATAATATACTCACATATATATGGGTAAAATTTTAAAATATATACATTTATAAAATATATATAAATGCATTATTTATATTATTACATACTTCTATTGGTTCTGCCCCACTGGAGAACCCCAGCTAACACAACTAGGGCATGACTTTCGTCTTCACAGTCAAAAAATGGTTACACCACCTCCAAGTATTGCATTGCTGACCTAGATGGGAAAAAGTTGGAAAAAATCTCCAAACGTCTTTCTCCACATCTTGTAGAAATTCTATGTGACCAATATCCTTTTTAATAAACCAATGTGCTGCTTATAGTAACAACAGTCAGTTTCAGAAGCTGGTGGCTAAAACATCACTGATTTATACCTTTACTAAATTTGATCTAATACTAAACTACCTGATGTGCCTTTGGTACATAAATCACTATTTAAAAGTGAAAACAGTCACAGTGTGGTAGCTCACACCTGTAATCCCAGCACTTTGGGAGGCCAAGGCAGGTGAATCACTTGAGGTCAGGAGTTCCAACACCAGCCTGGCCAACATGGTGAAACCCCGTCTCTGCCAAAAATACAAAATCAGCCCGGCATGGTGGTGGATGCCTGTAGTCCCAGCTACTCGGGAGGCTGAGGCACGAGAATCACTTGAACCCAAGAGTCAGAGGTTGCAGGGAGCCAAGACTGTGCCACTGGACTCCAGCGTGGGTGACACAGTGAGACTCTGTCTCAAAAAAAAAAAAAAAAAAAAAAGTGAATAGAAATAATTTAAAAATAATTTTAAAATAATTCTAAAGTTGTAATATTTTTAGGTAATTATCACATTTACTACAAATCTGTAACCATTTCTTTTTATTTTATACAAAACTTATCTGCATACCAAGCTTGTCTTCAAACTATCTGGATCACTTTTTAATACACAGCTGCTTAATTTTAACATACAACACTCTACGTAGAGCTGCTTAAGAAGGAACTGAATAGCAAATGAAAGTTTCAGAATGGAAGTGTCAGATACAATTGTGACATATCTTCATGGCAAAGTAGGTGCTCATTAGGAACCACAAACATTTAAAATTGAAGGGGAGCAAAGCACAGTGACTAACGCCCGTAATCTCAGCATTTTGGGAGGCCAAGGCAGGAAGATCACTGGAGCCCAGGGGTTGAGGGCAGCCTGGGCAACACAGGGAGACGCCGTCTCTACAAATAATTTAAAAGTTAGCCAGGAGGCCAGGCTTAGTGGCTCACGCCTGTAATCCAAGCACTTTGGAGGCCAAGGTGGGAGGATCACCTGAGGTTGGGAGTTCAAGACCAGCCTGACCAACATGGTGAAACCCCATCTTTACAAAAAAAAATAAAAATGTAAAAAAAATAAAAATAGGCTGGTGCAGTGGCTCACGCCTATAATCCAAGCACTTTGGAGGCCAAGGTGGGTGGATCACCTGAGGTCAGGAGTTCAAGACCAGCCTGACCAACATGGTGAAACCCCTTCTTTAAAAATAAATAAATTAATTAATTAATTAATAATAAAAATTTTAAAAAGTTAGCCAGGCATGGTGGTGCATACTTGTAGACCTAGTTACTCTGGAGGCTGAGGTGGGAGGATCTTGTGAGCTCAAGAGGTCGAGGCTGCAGTGAGCTGTGATCATGCCACTGCACTGCAGTATGGGTGACAGAGTGAGGCCCTGCCACAAAAAAATAAAATAAAATTGAAGGGGCAGTTTTGAGGGAATGGCTGGAAGCTGGGTAATAAACACTGATTTCTGCTTTTGTTTTGTTTTCTTGTTGTTGTTTTTGGTCTGAATTCTAGGCATCTGTCTGTTAAGAAAGACTTTCACACTTGGTATGGGTGGTCATGATCAGCTCCTACAGGACTTCACCTCTGAGCCACATATCCCTTCCTCAGTCTACAGAGGCATGAGTTCTAATTACTCCTCAAACCCACTTCTCCAAGAGGATTTCACAGTCAGATCATATCAGTCATACTACACAAATTTTATGGAAATCCAGTCATTTTCACACAAACCAAAAAATAGACTGAAACAATGTCTTTTGTATAGATGAAACGCATGCTGTGGTCAAGATACAACAGAAAGATATCCTCAAAAAGGAAGGATAATTAGAAAAGAAATCAAGAACTAGTTTTGGCTCTTTTAAGAGTAATGATTTAAGAGTTCTAGAAAAACCATGATTAAGAATGTCAACCAGGCTGGGCACAGTGGTTCACACCTGTAATCCCAGCCAAAGTGGGTGGATCACTTGATTCCAGGAATTTGAGACCAGGCTGGCCAACATGGTGAAATCCCCATTTTGTGTTTTTATATCAAAAATCCAAAAAATTAGTCGGATATGGTGGCACTTGTCTGTGGTCCCAGCTACTTAGGAGGCTGAGCCTGGGAGGTGGAGGTTGCAATGAGCTATGATCATGCCGTTGCACTCCAACCTGAGTGGCAGAGTGAGACCCTGTCTTAAAAAAAAAAAAAGAAAAAAAATGTCAGCCATGAAAGTATGAAAGTACTAGCTGAGCCTGAACCACAGCTGTGAAAAGAAGAAAGACAAAAAAGTCAAAGTGATGTGCAAGAAATTGACTTACAGGATTATATTAGCTACATCACGGAAAATGACATAAATAATCTGTGTTTCCCCATGCCCAAGGAGACAACATTTTAAAAATAATAGTAGCAGTAGTGGTGGTAGCAGTTGCAGCAGTAGCAGCAGTGAGAGTTCCAGCAGTTGTAGTACAATCAGCAGCAGTGGCAGTAGCAGTAGTAATCCATCATGACAATAAGAACCCTATTCCCCCAGCTCTTTGTTCAATCAGTATTTTGGTACCACCAGCCCTCCCTGGAAAGTTCACCCACAATGATTTCTGGGCATTCCCCAGAGGATCTTCCTAAGCTCTTAGCTCTGAAGGTTACCTGCCATTTCCTTCCTGTTATGAAGTGAATGTTTATGCCCTGCCTCCATCAAATTCATATATTGAAGCCCTAACTCCCAATGTGATGGTATTTGGATAAGAGACCTTTGGGAGGTAATTAAATTTAGATGAAGTCATAAGGGTACTATCCCCTTAATGGAATTAGTGTCCTTACAAGAAGAGGAAGAGAGACCAGAATGTGCTCGCTGTCTCACGCTCTCTTGTGCTCTCTCTTTCTCTCTCTCTCTGCTTTCTATGTGAGGACACAGTAAGAAAGCAAGAAGACAGCCTTCTGCAAGCCACGAAGACACCCTCACCAGGAACTGAATTTGTCAGCACCTCAGTCTTGGACTTTCCACCTCCACACGGTGAGAATTAAGTGTCTGAGTGTAAGCCACCCAGGCTGTGGTATTCGGTTACAGCAGCTGCAGCTAACTAGGATACCTCCTCTCTTGCTCCAGCTGCCCATGACCATAGAGAAACCCCAGCTCCTAAAAGCCACAAAAGCCCAGTTGAGAGCTGATGTCCCTGCTGCAGGTGTGCAGACCAGAGCCCCTGGAGTCAGGGTCTTATTCTGTCACAGGAATCCTACCGCAGCACCGCCAAGTGCTCCCTGAAGAGCATGGGGATATTTTTCAGACAATAGCAGTGACTTTCGAATCACATCCCCTCTCCCTAAGAAGCCGGCTCAAGTCCATAGGGCCAGGCCAGAGGACAGTCTGCCCTTCCTCATCTTTGCTCAGCTACAATTTCATGCATCTTTTCACTGTTGTGTCCTGAAACTATCCAAGCACCCGACCTATAAAGGCCCTCAATACGGGAAGCGGGTGTTGAATGAATGGACACACAGGCATTCGTTTTGGGAGGGCGCTCCTTTCTCTCCTAGGGGATTTCTCACTCCCTCATATAAATAAGTTCCTAGTGGGGAGTTTCTTGGGAGGTAATGATCTTTAAGGAGGTAGGGGAATGTGTGTTATTATCCTCATCTCATCGATGGAGAAACTGAGATGCAGAAGGGTTTTAGTGACTTGGCTGGGAACTCCACTGCCTCATTATGTTGACTGAGTGTCTCGCAGTTTTTATGAGTAAAGCATCCCATGCTATTTGCCTTAAACAGCTTTTTAAACTTAGTATTTATTCAGAGTAATGGGGAAAAGTGACCGTCTAGAAGAGATTAACAAACAAGTTCATAGAAAAAAAAAAAAAAGCTTAGTTTTTGGAAGTTGATGACTGGGCTTCCCCCAAAAGAGTGCCTAAGGGCACTCCAGCCATTTACTTGTCCTTACAGTTAGATGAGAGCATAAGCCTAGTAAAATTTCTCACACTGCCTGACTGGGCGAGCTTTTCAAGGAGAAAGGAACTCTCTATTAGCCTCTAGTCTGATTTCTATGCTTGGGCTCTGAATGCTCAATTGTCAGGCAGGATTCTGGGGTGTATAAATATAAAATTATACTGCATAGCAAGAACCATTTAAATAGGTCGGGTTTTGGGTGAGATCCTCAATTATGATCTTCAATTTCTAGTCAAGTGGTTTAGACTTTGGATTTCTAATGCTTTATGGAAATACAAATTTTACATCACAAGTCTGTTTTCTTTTAAAGGGCTTAAAAATTAGATAATTTCAGTATTTTATTTTATGGTTTTATAAATTTATTTTCATGTGACACACAAACAACTACATGTTAGGCTTCACCTCACCAAATAATGTAATAGTTCTATTTTCCTATGAATAATAAAAAAAAAAAAAACACAACCCTTGCACGATACTAGTCATTCAAGAATTCCCTCCCACAAGAGAAGCAGCCTTTTACAGGGTGAGGAGCTCTGTTTCCCTTGTATTCACAGAATGTTAAATCCAGCATCCCATATTGCGTTGGATTTAAGAAGAATGCCCTAGCCAGAGAACTCGGAAGCCTTCTTGATACATTATCCTCAGGAGTTATCACCTGCATGTGAACATCATAAACGGCAGAGATATGCAGGGAGGTTAATGTCAGTCTGGCAATGGCAGACATCAAGCTAAAGTTTTCTGACTCCTTGACCCATGTTATGGTGATCAACGTAGTTACTATTCTGCTAAGCAAAGACACTGTGTTGGTCTATATAATAAACGTAATAGATATCATAAGTCTGCAGCAATTGGGAATGGCTATGAAAAGTCTTATTTTCATAGCTGCCCCATTTGAAGTCATTGTAGGTCGGTGGCCTTTGGCCTCCCGCTGTGGGTCTTCAGAGTCCTCCCACGCCCCAGCTTCCTTTCTTTTCATCTCCTTCCTTCTTGAAAGTCTAAACTCCCATCTTTGAAGACCAACCCTGGCACTATGCTACAGGGAACCCTTGGCTTCCGAATGCATCCGAGACACCAGGAGGGAGCAGCCAGATGACAGAAGACTGTGTCTGTGTGGTGCCCAAACTGCTCAGGCAATTACGCAGATCAGATGCTCGGAGGCTTTGGAGTCAGGAGATAAAGGAACCAGCAAGCAGTTGTTTTGTGCTTTCTTTTTCATTCTTCCTTTTCCAGTGCACATCTTGGAAATGGGAATGGCATAAAGTAAGAGGCAAAAAAGAAAAAGTTGCAACTATCGAGGCAGGGCTGGATTTTTTTCTTTTTCTTTTCTTTTTTTTTTTTTTGACACAGAGTCTCTCTGTTGCCCAGACTGGAGTGCAGAGGCATGATCTAGGCTCACTGCTACCTTCGCCTCCCGGGTTCGAGCAATTCTCGTGCTTCAGCCTCCCGAGTAACTGGGATTACAGGTGCTCACCACCACGCTGGCTAATTTTTGGTTTTTTTGTGTAGAGACGGGGTTTCACCATGTTGGCCAGGATGGTCTCGATCTCTTGACTTTGTGATCCACCCTCCTCAGCTTCCCAAAGTGCTGGGATTACAGGTGTGAGCCACCACACCCAACCAGGGTTGGATTTTTAAAAATCATAACTAAGAGTTTTTGTAGTAAAGTTCCTACTGAGTGGACACTTCCCAAATGTCTCTGTCCGCAACCAGATGTTTTCTCTGCTTTCTCCAAAGTCCCCTGGTGCCATGTTTATGCTTTTATGGCAATTTTTACATTCTTTTTAGAAAAGTCATTTCAGTATATGTTGTAGGTCCCTTGTTAGGCTGTGAGTTTCCTGGGGGAAGGAACCAGAGCCCGTATGTCTTTGTGCTGCCTACCAAGCCCAGGACCATAGCCGTAAATCATAATGAATAGTCGCTGAATTAAGGTTTGCTAGTTTTCTTCAGAATATTTTATTTTGTAAGCAAGTGTGGCTATTTGTGCCACCTGAGCACCACTGTGATTTAGCAAGAGTTGGTAGTAAGTACGGGGGAAAATCTATTGATTTGGGGCTTTAAAGCTAACTCGTTTGGGGAAAATATACTGATTATCTTATGATAAGAGTTAAGAATTGCTTTGTAACTCAGGGAAAGTGTCAATTTTCAATAATAAGTTATTATTTTAAATATTCCTTATGACTACTTCTGGGTAAACTGTAATTAAAAAGTAGGGGCCGGGCGCGGTGGCTCAAGCCTGTAATCCCAGCACTTTGGGAGGCCGAGGCGGGTGGATCACGAGGTCAAGAGATCGAGACCATCCTGGTCAACATGGTGAAACCCCGTCTCTTCTAAAAATACAAAAAATTAGCTGGGCATGGTGACGTGTGCCTGTAATCCCAGCTACTCAAGAGGCTGAGGCAGGAGAATTGCCTGAACCCAGGAGGCGGAGGTTGCGGTGAGCCGAGATAGCGCCATTGCACTCCAGCCTGGGTAACAAGGGCGAAACTCTGTCTCAAAAAAAAAAAAAAAAAAAAAAAAAGTAGGGCAAAGCCATGCGTGATGGTTCACGCCTGTAATCCCAGCACTTTGGGAGGCCAAAGAGAGTGGATCACTTGAGCTCAGGAGTTTGAGACTAGACTGACCAACATGGTGAAAGACTGCCTCCGCTGAAAATACAAAAATTAGCTGGGCGTGGTGGCACGTGTTTATAATCCCAGCTGCTCAGGAGGCTGAAAAAGAAGAACTGCTTGAATCTGGGAGGCAAAGGCTGCAGTGAGCCGAAACTGCGCCACTGCACTCCAGCCTGGGCCACAGAGGGAGACTTCATCTCCCAAAAAAAGGGCGAGGTAGGGGAGTAAAAGGCCAGGAGCAGTGGTTCAGGTGCAGTGGCTCATGCCTATAATCCCAGCACTTTGGGAGGCCAAGGCTAGAGGATTGCTTAAGCCCAGGAGTTCGAGGCCAGCCTGGATGACATAGCGAGACCCCCATCTCTATAAAAATAAAAAAATTAAAAAGAAAAAAAATTAGAGGAAAGGGAGGTAACAATATATGCCTCTTTAAATCCTTTTTAGGAATAGGGAGGACTTTTAACGTAAAATTAAAGTTTTGGAAAATTGGCTGTTAAAAAGTAAAAACTAATTTTTGATCCGCATCAAATTCCACAGGTCTGTGTGATGCCTTGAGAAGTAGAATTCTACTACTCAAAAATGAGCACAAGAATGGTTTCTGTTGAAAATAGGACTCTCAGAAGAAAAGAAGCATTATGTTGAAAGCCTTATTTGCCTGATGCTTCTGAGATAAAGGGAATAAGACAGATTTTGCATCAAAATAAATTGCTATCGAAATTTATTTTACTTTAAGCTGCTGAGTTCAAATGTTTATTACCTTCTCAGTGGAAATTAACTTCCACTGGGAGCAGCCCAGCATCCTGCTAGGCGTAGTAAGGACCCTGGCCCAGAGCAGGTCTTCCTGGGTTTCAGTGCTCATGCACATCACCTCGGATTTTACTGAAATGCAGATTCTAGTTCAGAAGGCTTGGGGTGGGGCCTGAGACTCTGCACGTAACGTCACCAGCACCCAGGTGAAGCCAACCCTAGCTCAGGACCACAGCTTACATTGTGACTGGTGGTCTTCAGGGATTAACTGTAGGGCAGGCAGCTCCCAGTGAGGGTCACTTCCTAATTCAGCCCTTTGGGATGAGAGGCTCACAATTCTTCCAAAGCCTATGTTGTTAGAAAGTTGTTGATCCAGGCAGATCAGTGCCACAGGGAAGACAGAATCCAGAAATGAGCTGAAGTTTAGAAGGTGAAAAAAAACTGTGAATTGTGGTCAGGTACGGTGGCTCACACCTGTAATCCTAGCACTTTGGGTGGCCGAGGTAGGCGGATCACTTGAGGTTAGGAGTTCGAGACCAGCCTGGCCAAGATGGTGAAACCCCATCTCTACCAAAAATACAAAAAAAAAAAAAAAATTAGCCGATGTGGTGGTGTGCACCGGTAATCCCAGCTACTTGGGGTGGCTGAGGCAGGATAATTACTTGAACCCAGGAGGTGGAGGTTGTAGTGAGCTGAGATCGTACCACTGCACTCCAGCCTGGGCGACAGAGTGAGGCTCCAGCTCAAAAAAAAAAAGAAAAAAAAACAACCCTGTGAATTAGAACACACAGGCAATAGAGAAAACCAGAAGTCCAAGACTGTAATTAAAGACCAAAAGAAATACACAGATACGAGAAGGGAACATGGGGGCAATTCTGAAGCTAATGCTTTGTTCTTTGTTGTTGTTGTTGTTGAGATGGAGGCTTCCTCAGTCGCCCAGGCTGGAGTGCAGTGGCGTAATCTCTGCTCACTGCGCGACCTCCGCCTCCCAGGTTCAAGCAATTCTCCTGCCTCAGCCTCCTAAGTAGCTGGGGCTACAGGTGTGTGCCACCACACCCAGCTAATTTTTGTAATTTTAACAGAGATAGGGTTTTCCCGTGTTGGCCAGGCTGATCTTGAATTCCTAAGGTCGGGTAATCTGTCTGCCTTGGCCTCCCAAAGTGCTGGGATTACAGGTGTGAGCCACCGTGCCCGGCCACAATTCAGTTTTAGATCTACAGAGTGCATTCATTTTGTGTGCAGTCTGGCTTGTTTCTCTTGGTCGTAGGCTAGCTTTTAAAAGGGCTCATCTGGGTGAGACAAAAATAATATGGAGGTAATCTGGGCAATGCAAAGCATCTGTATGGGTTCAACAAAATCACTGGGGCCAGGTGTTTTTCTGAATGTAAAGATTTTCGGACTTTGTACTTTATACTATATAACATCCCCAGCATGGCCTGGGGAAAAAACAGCCTATAATCATAATCAAAGGCATTAATATTCTGCAGCAAAACCTGTGAATATACGGTTACACTGAGTGGGGAAAATAAGGACTCTAAATAGCCTCGCATCCATTCAGGGCAGATTTTGTGGCCAAAGGAGTTCAGGTCAAGTCAGGTTTTGTCACCAAATGAGTTACAAAAGTATCCTTTGACTTTCAGTGCTTTGGGAATTTCAGTATTACAGTTTAAGGTAGTGTGCACATCTTTTCCAACTCCTCAGTCTCCTATTAGGGGTGTTCAATCTTCTCCAACAAGGCAATGCTCACACAGTTCTTCCTCTCTTTTTAAAATAAACCTCTTATCTTTTTTCAGTTATACTAAAATGTAAATGACTAACAGCTGGCTCAGATATACTTGCAATTTTTTTTTTTTTTTTTTTTTTTTTTTTTTTTTTTTTTTTGAGACAGAGTTTCGATCTTGTTACCCAGGCTGGAGTGCAATGGTGCGATCTCAGCTCACCGCAACCTCCACCTCCTGGGTTCAGGCAATTCTCCTGCCTCAGCCTCCTGAGTAGCTGGGATTACAGGCACGCGCCACCATGCCCAGCTAATTTTTTGTATTTTTAGTAGAGACGGGGTTTCATCATGTTGACCAGGATGGTCTTGATCTCTTGACCTTGTGATCCACCCGCCTCGGCCTCCCAAGGTGCTGGGATTACAGGCTTGAGCCACCGTGCCCGGCAATACTTGCATTTTTAACAGAGATAAAACTCCATCCTGAGATGGAATTTGGGGCATTAACTAATAATTAATTTGATCTAGGAATTTACCATCCAGCTAGATGCTAATTAAGAAAGAAAAGATTAAGTGGTTCAATTCAATTAACTAAATTGTAGCTAATCAAAGTTGTCTCTTGCCTTTGACTTAATTTACTTTGAAGTAGCCTACAGTTTTAAAAGTCCTTTTGCAGTCATTATCTCATTCCGTGTACATTAGCCTCTAGTTTTTTTTGAGGGGGGAGGAGATGTTGTTGTCTTTTCTTTGAGGAAAATCAGGTTCAAAGGAGTGACTCAACCAAGGTCATGGAGTTGAAAAGAGGCAGAACCAGAAATTAGACCCAAAACTTTGCTCAAATTAAATCCTTTCTATAAACGTTGGTTAGAAAATAAGGCGACAGTGTTTGTTTCCTCCCAGTTGGTGAAATGCAAATGTGAACTTAGATGATGATGATTCACTGTGGAAGCAGTAAAAGATGTAAGAGAAAAATGTATATGTTCTTTTCCAAAGTGATCCCACTTTGATGATAGCTAATAGATCAACTTTGAAGCAAACGTTCCTTGAGGTATTGTTACTGTCTCCACAACGTCTGGTGGTGACAATAAAGTCGTGGACTCTGAACCCCCAAACAAAATTTGCTTGGGTCATATTTATTTTAACCATCTGACATAGGAAGCTTAAAGCGTGGAGGTGGCTAGAGATCAGTTCCACAAACATGCGCTTATTGCACACACTGCCAAGCTAACAGTAGGTGCTCAATAAACATTAGCTGAATGAACATATCCCTTGTGATGACCACATTCCCTCCTGTCATTTTGACTAAGACAGTGGCTCCTCTCCCTCTATTGCTTGAGTAGATACAACATTCGCTAAAACAAATGCCCAATTCAAAGTGTAGGAGTAAGGTTAATTTGCTTTAAGGAACGAATCTGGAAGTTGCTTTCAAAAATAATACCATCTCTATAGGAAAAGCTTCAAGATAAATATAGAGCGTACACAAGCAAAATGGAAGCTAAAGCATATCATCTGTTTCTCTTCTTTAGGAAGTTCCTTATCACTCATATTTCACTTTCTCCGAGAGGAAGTCTCCCTTGATTACACCCGTTGTATTCCTGTTCTACGCCTAGTGGGGTATACTGTAGTAAAATTTTGCTGGGATGCATACCTCACTCTTGGCAACGATACTCCTTTTTATGTTTTACTTAACAAAAGGTGTTCATGAATCAGCTCGAAATCTCAGTTCATATTTAGATGACGCATTTTCTTCAACTGAACAACAGTCCACAGTTACAAATGCCAAACAGGAAGGGCACATCTGCGAAAAAAACAAGCCTCTTAAGCTGGAAGAATGAATAATGATGATGTGTGGGCTGTGCTTTCTATACAGCAAACTCTGAGAAGACCTTTCTGTGAACAGCTATCTGATAACAATTGAAGAGGCTTTGTGCTCCCACCCACCTCCCACTCTCTTTTGTATAAGTAACTCCACAGGGGAAAGGAGATTGGTAGTAAAGATTCCTTGGTCATTAGAAACTCAGGTATCGATTCAGAATCTCCGAATCTCCAAGTAGTCTTTTTTTCATCACTTATAGTTTTGAATATAGAGTAAATCCTTGAGTGTTTTCTTTGGGGATATGAAAGTTGTTTCTACTTTGAGTCTTAAATCCCCAATAGAAGCTTCTAGATAATGAACCAGATACTTAAATAAAATACTGGTTCAGTTAGGATTTAATTAAAGTTTATGGTTATAAAACAATTCCATTTTCATTATAGAAATTATATGTGCAGTTTCGCATTCTTATTTTGCATAAATTTCTGTCATTTTAGAAAATGTATAAATTTGCTTCTAATTTGAATCATCTGTGTGTGTCTTTGTGTGTGCCTGTGCGTGTGCATTTAACAAAATGAGCTTACTGTTCAGTAAAATAATAAAATTTGAGTGTGGCTAAGCAGTCAGCAAATTAGCATGCTTTGTTGCCGGATTTGATTCATGGTAACATTTATAACTAACTTTCTTTAGTTTATAGATCCTTCTCTGTTACTGTCATACAATTGCCATAATCATAAAACCCCTCCTTCCCATACGGAATTCCATTAACAGTTTGGCTACTCTGATTATTGCTGCTGTTTCATCCATCATGAGAAGAGTTTGCTACTGAGGAAGATGCTAACAGTATTAACCCTGGAACCTCCCACCTCCTCCCCCCATCCCCAAACGCAATTAAACCAGCATCACACCAAGACATCACACAAAAAAGATGCCGCCTATTTACATAACACAATGATCAAGTAATAAATCAACATTAATCATGAATGTTGCAACAAGTCACTGAAAATGATGTTTGACCTCACCATGGACTGGACTCATCCATCCATGAACAGCATTTATTTCCAACTGGGAGCAACTTCCCACACCCAAGAACAGGGTCAGGCATTTCGGATATATATGACAGGCAGGTTTGATCTTTCCTTCCGGGTTTCACTTTCCTTTTTTCCTAACTTCATTACCTCCTAATCCTGCAACAGTCTTATCACAGAAATTATTCCATTTCCAATGCCCTGAGTCCAATTGTCCATTTTCTTCCAATCCCTTCTTGATGTCTACTTTCTTATGATGCCACTGATATAAATATAGCTTCAAAGTACTATGTAGTCCTAGGCTTCCTGATTCACTCTACAATATTATGTTTGGACATTTAAGAGAAAAACTGAAGTTAATTATTTGGGGTTACTTCTGGGGAGTGTTTGATGAGAGCTAATTCTCCAGGGCATGGTTCAAGGATTTGCTACAGTAGGAGCTGCCTGTGTGTCACCCCCACCCGTTCTCCCCATCCTTGTCTTCTCCTATAAGCCCCCAGCTGGAAAACTACTCCTGTCTACAGCAGGCCAAACAGCAACGACCTCGCCTTTGGGCTTGGAATGAAGTCATAGTTCAGCTTGCAGCACCCTGAGGCAATCTTGACATCTCTATCACACCATTCGTTTGAGTACATATCCACCAGAGAGAGAGACAGGAGTGAATTTCTCTTCTTCTGGAACTTGCTCTGTGCCTTATCAAGCCTCTGAGCCTTTGCATATGTTGGTTCTTTCTAGAATACCATCCTCCCCTGTCACCAATACTCCCACCTCCATCGTTGTCTGTCACACTTCCAGTCTCCACTCAAGTGAGTGTCAGCCCCTGCAAAGTCATTCCAGTCACCCTCAGGCTGACTTTGACACTCCTCTCTGTGCCCACTGTACTTTGCCCAGACTCCATTTCGGAGCTCATCTCTACTCGCATTTGTGTGTCTGCTCATCACTAGACTGTGAGCTAAGAGAAACCAGGGGCTGTGTCATTTCATTTCTGTATCCCAGAACCTAGCACAATGCCTGTCATGGAAGTGTTTAATGAAAAATTTAATGAATGAATGAGTGAATGAATCACAATTCAACTGAAGCTAAAAGAGCAAACAACTAGGAGGATAATTGGGTTTAAATAATCAACGTTCCTCTATCAAGTCCAAATTAAACTGTCTTGCAGTTGACTTAACTTTTTATTCTGTTCAATTATTCCTCCAAATGTACCTCTCCTTAACCATTTTGATGAACAGAGCAGACAGGTGTTTGATACCAGTTGGTCCCTCATTAGTTTACTGATTAAAATGACAGTATTAAAAGAAACAAGGTATAACTAATTCAGTGTTTTAATAGGAAAAAAGTACATTTGCATACAAAAATCAGCCTATGTCAGACATAAATTATGCACCGTCATACTGATTATCTGCTATGGTCAATGATATGGAAGTTGAAATTGATAGAAATGTGATGTAATATTTAAATTGGTAACTTACACACCCGTATGTTAAATATATACTATTTCCCCCATGACAAACTGATTAAATAACTTAGATAATGTTTTAACATACATCATTATACAAAAAAATTAGAATAAACGATGAATCATTATGTCAACTTGCAATTCAACAGAATAATGTATATTTTTCATGGTTATTAATATTTAATGTCTTTTAGTAAATTAAAAATCAAGCTTAACAAAGGTTAAAAATATCTGATGATACATAAAGGATTGTAAAACTAATATATATTAATGAACCTTTGTATGACTGACTTTTTTTTTTGATTAATCACTCACAGAATTATGTCAAACATATATCAAGACTGGCTGCTTTTTCAGCCAACCTTCCGGCATTTCATTACTATAGTTACCTGATTAATGGATGCAATAATATATATGGCATGATATGATATGTTCACATTAAATTTTAATCAAATATTACTAAATTCAGAAAACATTAAGTAAATCATGACTGATGAGGCAATATTGCTGTACTGTCATATTGATGACTCTGAAACTTCACTACTGAGAGTAACAGATTAAGCACAAGAAGTGAATTTTATGAGGAAACATAAGTATCTCAACTTCCACAGTTGTGTTTTTTAATTGCTTTACGGCCACCAGAGGAGATGTGAGATCCATCAAGTCTATTGGTGTCACAGATCTCATAATTCCCTTTCTTGGTTTCAAAAATCTTATTTGCAGTGATAGAGGGGCCCATTCATTATCTATGGGGGTTTGTTTTTTTTTATCATAGTTTTAAAGTAAAAGCTATTGTTATTCCATTTATATGAGACATCTAAAATAGTCAAATTTCTAGAAACAGAAGAAAATAGAATGGTGGTTGCCAGGCACTGAGGGAGGAGAAAATGGGGAGGTGGTGTTCAATGGGTATAGAGTTTCCGTTTTGCATGATGAAAAAGTTCTGGAGGTCTGTTGCACAACAATGTGAATATACTTCCCACTGCTGAACTGCACAGTTTAAAAATGGTTATGATAGTAAATGTTACGTTATGTGGTTTGTTTTTTGTTTTTGTTTTGAAACGGAGTCTCGCTCTGTCGCCCAAGCTGGAGCATGTGATGCAATCTCAGCTCACTACAGCCTCTATCTCCCAGGTTCAAGAGATTCTCCTCCCCCAGCCTCCTAAGTACCTGGAATTACAGGCACACACCACCACACCTGGCTAATTTTTGTATTTTTAGTAGAGATGGGGTTTCACCATGTTGGCCAGTCTGGTCTCAAACTCCTGACTTCATGTGATCCATCCACTTCAGCTTCCCAAAGTGCTGGGATTACAGCCATGAGCCACTGTGCCCAGTCATGTTATGTGTTTTTAAATCACAATTTATTTTAAGTTGTTGTTTTTTTTATATATATATATATATATAATATAAAATGTAACATATATATCAGGCATCCCCAAACTACGGCCTGCAGGCCACATGCGGCCCCCTGAGGCCATTTATCTGGCCCCCACCCCTCCGCACTTCTGGAAGGGGTACCTCTCTCACTGGTGGTCAGTGAGAGGAGCACAGTATGTGGCGGCCCTCCAACGATCTGAGGGACAGTGAACTGGTCCCCTGTGTAAAAAGTTTGGGGACACCTGATATATATTATATACACACATACACCCCCCATATATATATATATATATATATATATATATATATATATATATGTATACATATACACATATACATATATATGTATATGTATATATACATAATTTTTTTTTTTGAGACAGGGTCTCTGTCACCCAGGCTGGAGTGCAGTGGCACTATCTTGGCTCACTGCAGCCTCTGCCTCCCAGTATCAAGCAGTTTTCTCGCCTCAGCCTCCTGCGTAGCTGGGACTACAGGCACACACCACCACACCCGGTTAATTTTTGTATTTTTTGTAGAGATGTGAGGTTCACCATGTTGGCCAGGCTGGTCTCGAACTCCTGACCTCAGATAATCTGCCTGCCTCAGCCTCCCAAAGTGCTGGGATTGCAGGTGTGAGCCACCTGTGCCTGGCCAAGATGTTGTTGTATTTTAAATAGAACTTAGAACCTAATGCCGACTCCTTAGTCTCGCCAAGTGGGAAAGAAACAAGAACTATCACTTGCTGGTGACAGATGCACCACTTCTGTAGAAGGTAGGTCAAACAGCAGCAGCCTCACCCTAGGGCTTGAAATGAGGTTGCAGTTGACTGCACAGAGCCCAATGTTGGCATTTCCATCACATCACAGTCTTTTTGTCTTTTTGTTAATTAGATAGAGGCAGTAAAGCATGAGGCATTTATGTGCATTATCTTATCTAACCTCACAACAAAGTCACAAAGTGGGCATCTGTATGCCAGTGTCATATATGAGAAAACACGTAACTGGTGAGTGGAAATACAAACTGTTGGCTTTCAGAAGTTGCGTTGTTCTTACTGAGACTACCAGTGCTCTTCCATACCCCTTTCTCCTCATTCATTTTCCTGAACTCCCTGAGGAAAACATAACCCAGCCACTCTTGCTGTCAGGCAGGGACATGTAACCCACGTGGGTTCCTCTGGGTCTGGGGCAGTGAGAAGCCCCCGTGCAACTCTCCAGGTGCTGGGCAACATGGAGAAACCCCATCTCTACTAAAAATACAAAATTAGCCAGGTGTGGTGGCGCATGCCTACAATCCCAGCGACTCTGGAGGCTGAGGCAGGAGAACAGCTTGAACTCGGGAGGCAGAGATTGTGGTGAGCCAAGATCATGCCGTTGCATTCCAGCCTAGGCAACAAGAGCAAGAGCAAAATTCCGGCTCAAAAAAAAAAAAAAAGAAGAAGAAGAAAAGAAAACTATTGCATGTGAAGCCACGAGGACTTCAAGGATTTGTGTTACTTCAGGATTGCATATCCTGGTCTGCCTAATACACTGCTGTAGACTTGGAAAATGGTTGGTTAGAAGGTGCCATGGCCTGCAAGTATTTGTCCATGTAATAATCAAAAATGCTTTTTACCAGCTGGGCCCAATGGCTCACGCCTGTAATCCCAGTACTTCGGGAGGCAGAGGCGGGTGGATCAATTGAGGTCCAGAGTTAGATACCAGCCTGGCCAATATGATGAAACCCCTTCTTTACTGAAAATATAAAACATTAGCTGGGCATGGTGGCTGGTGCCTATAATCCCAGCCTTGGGAGACTGAGGTAGGAGAATCGCTTGAACCCAGGAGGCAGAGGTTGCAGTGAGCCAAGATTGTACCATTGCACTCCCTCCTGGGAGACACAGTGAGACTGCATCTCAAAAAAAAAATGCTTTTTACCTGAACCTTACTGCTCAAGTCCATGTCCATCTTTTACAATCACCTTGCATCCTAATGACAAAACATCTCCCCACCCCCTTCTCCTTTTCCCTTTCCTTCTTCTTTTTTTTTTTTTTTTTTTTTTGAGATGGAGTTTCACTCTTGTTACCCAGGCTGGAGTGCAATGGCGCGATCTCGGCTCACCGCAACCTCTGCCTCCTGGGTTCAGGCAAATCTCCTGCCTCAGCCTCCTGAGTAGCTGGGATTACAGGCACGCACCACCATGCCCAACTAACTTTTTGTATTTTTAGTAGAGACGGGGTTTCACCATGTTGACCAGGATGGCCTCGATCTCTTGACCTCGTGATCCACCCCCCTCAGCCTCCCAAAGCACTGGGATTACAGGCTTGAGCCACCGCGCCCGGCTTCCTTCTTCTTTTTTATTAAGATGAATGGAATCTTGAGTCTCATGTTAGTACAACCTAGAATCAACTGGTTTTACTTTACCCTCCTCATACAGACAGGGGATGGTGTTCTCGACCAAGCATGTCATGTCCTCCAAAGGCCAACCTTACCGCAGTTTTCCTAAAATGGGGAACTCAAACAAATTTTAGGTACTTCACAAATGATTTTTTAGTAGTTACATGTTTATTTGAAAATGTATTAGCCGGGTGCGGTGGCTCAAGCCTGTAATCCCAGCACTTTGGGAGGCGGAGGCGGGTGGATCACGAGGTCGAGAGATCGAGACCATCCTGGTCAACATGGTGAAACCCCGTCTCTACTAAAAATTCAAAAAATTATCTGGGCATGGTGGCACGTGCCTGTAATCCCAGCTACTCAGGAGGCTGAGGCAGGAGAATTGCCTGAACCCAGGAGGCGGAGGTTGCGGTGAGCCGAGATCGCGCCATTGCACTCCAGCCTGGGTAACAAGAGTGAAACTCCGTCTCAAAAAAAAAAAAAAAGAAAAAAAGAAAATGTATTAGAAAAATATGCATAAGTATATAACATATGCATGTGATGCCATGCTTACTGCTGCTTACAACAATGAGATATTTGTGTTTTTAAAGTAAATGTATGTTTTTAGAAAGTAAAAAACAGCAGGGTAGCCTGTGCACTGGTATGGCAAAAATCCTGCAGCCAAGAAAAAGCTGCCAAATGTGGCCCTGAGCCAGGGTGAGATCCCTCTAAGCAGAGTCAGTGCTGGTCATGCCAGGTGGTCAGGTCTCCCTCCTCCCCTCTAGCCTTTGGAGAGTGCAATAAAAGGAACGTGCCCTTGTCTGTGTTTCCTCCCACCACTGGGGCAGATAGGCAAAACCTCCCTTCCCAGGCTTTTCCTCCTAGCACCAAACAGCTGTCCATGAAAGCCCTCAGGTCACCAGACAGAGCTATGAAAGCATCTAAGAGCTGAATTCAATATCAGTCTTTTCTTACTAGAGCTTAATTAAGATCTCTTTATCGGGAATGGAGCTGATTGTTCAGCTGATCCCGTAAGGGACCCTGCTGCATTCTGCTGGCAGAGGGAGGAGGTGCAGGGGCAGAACCCTGGGCTAAGGCTGAGCCTCTGTTGCTCAAACATTGCTATAATGTTTAGCCTGGGTCCCTGCCAGGTTCTCTGGAGGGGGCAAGTCATCCAACTGGGTGCAGTCTGAGCACCTGGGTTCTCTGGCAAAAGGTAGTATAAAAGTGCAGAGATAGGCCAGGCGCAGTGGCTCATGCCTGTAATCCCAGCAATTGGGGAGGCCAAGGAAGGTGAATCACTTGAGATCAGGAGTTTGAGACCAGCCTGTTCAATGTGGTGAAACCCCGTCTCTACTAAAAATACAAATAAATATATATTAGCCAGGGGTGGTGGTGCGTGCCTGTAATCTCAGATACTTGGGAGGCTGAGGAAAGAGAATCGCTTGAACCCAGGTGGTGGAGGTTGTAGTGAGCCAAGATCCCACCACTGCATGCCAGCCTGGGCAGCAGAGTGAGACTCTATCGCCCGCCAAAAAAAATGCAGAGATAGGCAAATTGATCCCATTTCCCATGTGTTTAGGCGTTTAACACAAACTGAAATACTTGAATAGCTTGCTGTAGTCAGAATTCCAAAGACTGCTTTAACATTAGCAGCACTACCTCTGCGCTATACTGTATTTACATAAAGTGCCATCTTGCTTTTTGCACAATTCTCTCCTTCCTTCTGCCTTTAGTTTGACTCAGGGGAATTCACAGCACATTCTGGGTTCTTTCTTTTTATTTTATTTTCTTTCCTTTTTTTTTTTAAAGATGGGGTTTCACCATGTTCGTCGGGCTGGTCTTGAACTCCCAACCTCAGGTGATCCGCCCGCCTTGGCCTCCAAAGTGCTTAGATTACAGGCGTGAGCCACCACCACGCCCGGTCCATTCTGGGTTCTTATCGTCAGTAGAACGAGTTGCAGTTTCCTCACCACCTCAGCCATGTTACCTCCTCCCTCAGCCCTTGGTAATTTGTCAAATGACACTGGCTGGGTCTTGGCTCTGTCTCCCTTTCTCTGGTCTTCCAATAACAATCCATAACTATTCTTTTTCGTGGACCTAAATCAAACAGAATTCAGGCCCAAAATGGAAAAGGAGAAACAGGGTCATGGGACGAGAACATTGATTTCCTCCCATCGGACACCAGCCTCATCCACAGCCAATCACCTGGGCCCCCAGGGTGGGGTGAAGGGGAAGAGAGGAAGCTCTCCTCCCCAACCTAGCTAGTATGGCCCACTGAATTTCTGCCATCATTCATAAAAGTCATCTATAAGCCAGAGGAGTCCCTCTGGAATAAGAAGGGGAAGAAAAAGGCAAGGGAAGCAGCAGGAACAAGAGATGTTTTGTTTGATTGTTTGGACAGGATCTCACTCTGGCCCAGCCTGGAGAGAGGTAACAGGATCACAGCTCATTGCAGTCTTGAATTTCTAGGCTAAAGCCATCCTCCCACCTCAGCCTCCTGAGTAGCTGGGACTACAGGCACCAGCCACTACATCCAGCTAATGCTTTTGTGAGTATTTTTTTGTAGAGTCGAGTCTCACTGTGGTGTCCAGGCTGGTCTCAAACTCCTGGACTCAAGCCATCCTCTTGCCTTGGCCTTCCAAAGTCCTGGAATTATAGGTGTGAGCCACCCCACCCAGCCTAGAAAAGTTTTCCCAAAGGAATTTTCCCAAAATGGAAAAGGGTAGACTGCTAATTTGTTACTCCACTTGGAAGCCTGGAGCGATTGTGAAAGGAGCTATGTGAGCAAGGACATTTTGAATTTGTAGGTGAGCTGGGTATCAAGGTGGAGAATATGTGGCCCGAAGTGGGAAAACAGGAGTCAGACAAAGAGCCGGAGAGAAAACTGATGGAAAACCTCTGGAATCGGTGTGACTTCTGAGCTTGCTTAGGACCTGCTGGGGCAGCATGAATTTCTGCCCAGGCCCTCAGGGACTCTCATGGGGCACCTCGCGTGGTTAGTGGGAGCTGCCGTGGGCACGTGGGCTGGGCCTCCTGTTGTCTCAGCCTGTGCAGCAGAGCTTCCAACAGGAGAGGCAGCCAGCCGAGCGTGGGTGGGCAGACACGCCAGGAACGCCCCAGAGCCACGGCTTCCCTTTGCATCACAATCTCCTGCGACAACCAATTTAGTTCCCACCTGAACTTGGGGTAACACGCCGATTGGTGGATTGATGTGGGACCAGAGGTCTGGACAAGACGTGGGCTCTTCCACTCCACGAGAAAAATGAGTTTATTTTGACACTGATCTGGTACTTCAGGTTCCTTCTTAGTTGGAAGACATCAGCAGTACCATTCCCTGTTGGTGTGGATCTGCTGAGCGTTACCCAAGATACTCAGTGTGTGTGAAGCAGGCATCTGGGCATCCTACCAGCTGTTTCCTGCTCTGACTATGCATGCAGTTCTATTATGTCTCAGAGAATAGATTTTGATCTGTGGCATACCTGAATGAACTACCAATAATCCATGAAATAACCAGAGCTATCATATCAGGTGTGGGTCTATTTTATTTCTGACACATATTTAGTCTGCTTCTAAATCTGCAATTTCATCCTTGCACCTGAACTTTAAAATGAGTAGAAACTAGAGCCTAGACTTCCAAGAATTTATTTATTTATTTAGCAACATACAGCCTGAGAGGTACAAATAGACATTTGTCTGCAAGTCCTATATGAAGTGGTGGAAAAGAAAGAATTGCTGGGCACACCAGCATACAGGGGAATCCCTTTTGTTTAAAAAATGCGTCTTCAAAAGACTCGGCATCCAAGACTCCCTTTGAGGCCGTGGTTGCGTGGGAAGCTCTGTGGGTCCCCCTACAATGACAAAACGGAGGAGCTTGCTTGGATTGGTGCTTCCCTCAAAATGCACAGACAGGGCAAAAACTGCAGACACAAAGCACGGACAGAAGAGAAGTCAGTGTTGAGCAGAGTGTGGGCTGAAGAATCCTGCCTCCTAAGGAGGTGACAGTCAAAGGACGCTGGCTCATCAAGTGTGTCAAAGGCAGCCTTCGGCAGGTAAATAGCAATTAAGCATTTCCCACCCACTCACAAATTCCACGCTGGAAACGCTGGTATTGCAGGCGCCTCTTCCACTATTGGGTCCATTCATAGCCAAGCTCTTTTTAAGAATGAAACAAACTTCTAAGATATCAGACACTATTTCAGGGTGTTTTCAATCATAACTCCAGAAAAACTGTAACTTTTCCTCTTATGCCTTGGCATTTAATCACTGATGCTGGCCTTACTTTGCTTTCAGTAAAATAAGATGAAAAGTCAAACTGTAACTATCGGATCAATGTGCAGTGTAAGAAAACCTAATCAAGCAGGACCTCATTTGAGCAGGACATCAGTTCCCCTAAGCTTTGTACTATTACCTAACACAGAACCAAAGTTTTCTCATTTGGACAAAGTAGGAAACTCTGAAAAGCAGATACAAGAAGATTTTCATATACCTATTACTTTCTAAATTATCTTTAAAATATAGTGCAAAGGCTGGGTGCGGTGGCTCAAACCTGTAATCCCAGCACTTTGGGAGGCCGAGGCGGGTGGATCACGAGGTCGAGAGATCGAGACCATCCTGGTCAACATAGTGAAACCCCGTCTCTACTAAAAATACAAAAAACTAGCTGGGCGTGGTGGCGCGTGCCTGTAATCCCAGCTACTTAGGAGGCTGAGGCAGGAGAATTGCTTGAACCCAGAAGGCGGAGGTTGCGGTGAGCCAAGATCACGCCATTGCACTCCAGCCTGGGTAACAAGAGCAAAACTCCGTCTCAAAAAATAAAAAATAAAAAAATAAAATAAATAAAAAATAAAATATAGTGCAAATCTTAATTCCATTGAAGTAATATTTGATTTGATAAGTAGTGTATCTACCCATGCCACTTAAAATGTTATCTTTCAAACAGTTGATGTCAGAGTCAGTCAATGACATCTATATTAACCAAAAGTTATACTCTATAAGAAAATATAACTTTGCCTGTGAGGCTTCTACTTTAGTTAACGTTGCTTCTTACTGAAGTAAAACAAAAATAGGAGACAGTCTTCTCTTTTTCTCTTGAAACTTCCCAGGGAGGTATAATTGCATAATTTAACCCATTATGCACTAGAGATCTGGGATTTATTTATTTATTTAGAGATGGAGTCTCACTCTGTCACCCAGTCTGGAGTGCAGTGGTGTGAACTCAGCTCACTGCAACCTCTGCCTCCCGGGTTCAAGCGATTCTCCTGCCTCCGCCTCCGGAGTAGCTGGGATTACAGGCACGTGCCACCACAACCGGCTAATTTTTTGTGCTTTTAGTAGAGACAGGGTTTCACGGTGTTAGCCAGGATGGTCTTGATCTCCTGACCTCATGATCTTCCCTCCTCGGCCTCCCAAAGTGCTGGGATTACAGGTGTGAGCCACTGCACCCAGCCATGATCTGGGTTATTTTTAATGGAAAGAGGAAAGGTGGAAAGGAGAAATAGTGAACACCTAGTGATAAAATTAAATAAAACAAACTGTGGTTTTGGGGTTTTGGTCTACAACCAGCCAGACAGTGAGGGAAAGAGAAATCATTGGCAGGTGCTGCATTTTGGATGAAGGTTTTTGCAGGCTGGGTAAGTCAGCCCAGTGCCAGCCTTATGTGTAGGAAGAAGGGCAACCACCTATGTGGCATAATTTGAGGTGTACAACAAGGCCCTGCTGGCCGTAAAATAGCTCTTGCATGAAACTACAATGGCCCAGAATTCTCCTCAACTAGTAAGTGTAAATCAAACAGTTACTCTATGCCCAATGGTGGCTGAACACAAAAGCAAATATGAGATAGTATCCCTGCCTTCAAGACCTAACAATTTTATCAGAGAGAGACAAAAATAAAGTCAATGATATAATATCAAATATATTAAGACAATGTATAGATAAATTTGTGTGATAAAACTTTCAGCTGCTATAGACTTCAGAAAAGGAAGGAAAAAGTGGAGCGATCACGGAAGGCTTTGTCCATGGATGAGTGAGTAGAGGAATAGGATCTTGAAGGATTGCAAGGATTAGAAGAAAGGAAGAAAGATCAGAAAATGCAACAACCCAGAGACACAGGTAAAAGGGGCTTTCTTATGAAAATGAGACACATCTGATTAAAGGAGTGCATTCCAGGCAGTGTCAAGAGATACCTGAATCAACAGAACAGGATCAGATAATGGGAGACCCTCATTTGTTGTCAAAAACCACTTTCACAGCTTTGTCTTTGGTAAAGACTAAGAAATAAATCCTGGCCGGGCGCAGTGGTTCATGCCTGTAATCCCAGCACTTTGGGAGGCCGAGACGGGTGGATCACTAGGTTAAGAGATTGAGACCATCCTGGCCAACATAGTGAAACCCCGTCTCTACTAAAATTACAAAAAAATTAGCTGGGCGTGGTAGCGCACGCCTGTAGCCCTAGCTACTCGGGAGGCTGAGGCAGGTAAATTGCTTGAACACGGGAGGTGGAGGTTGCAGTGAGCCGAGACTGTGCCACTGCACTCCAGCCTGGTGCCTGTCGACACAGCGAGACTCTGTCTCAAAAAGAAAAAAAAGAAATGAATCCTCCTCCCCAGTTACACTTTATATCACCACTCTATTTATTCTTTCATAAGGATTTATTATTATATTCGATTATCTTATTTTTAATTCATTTATTTCTAATACTTCTGGACTTATTTACTAGTTATTGTACATCTCCTGCCTGATACATGTGGACCAATGGAAACTATTCCAGAAGACACTTGGTGGAATTGGATGGAATGGTGTTTAGCTTTTTTTTTTTTTTTTTTTTTTTTTTGGCAGGGGGCAGACAGAGTCTTGCTCTGTCACCCAGGCTGGAGAGCAGTGGTGTGCGATTTTGGCTCACTGCAACCTCCACCTCCTGAGTTCGAGTAATTCTCCCATCTCAGTTTCCCAAGTAGCTGGGATTACAGGCATGCATCACCACACCTGGCTAATTTTTGTAATATTTTTAGTAGAGACTGGGTTTCACCATGTTGGCCAGGCTGGTCTCAAACTCCTGAAGTCAAGTGATCTGTCCTCCTTTGCCTCCCAAAGTGCTGGATTACAGGCGTGAGCCACGGCACCCAGCCAGCTCTCTTTCATTATCTCAAACTCACTGAGTACTTTATGTTCCTGTTAATGACAGAAGGAGCCCAGTCCTGAAGAATCCAGAAGAAAATATTCTTTCTGAGGAGTATGGGATGGGGATCTTTAGGATTAAGGCAAGTCATGTGAAATTTAAAATTGAAAGAGTGCCACAAGGGAGAATTCCATTCATTCATCACAGGGAGGCTGAAACGGGGATCCCTTGAGCTCAGAATTGCAAGTCCAGGCTGAGCAACATAGTGAAATCCTATCTTTAAAAATTAGCTTAGGCCGGGCACGGTGGCTCAAGCCTGTAATCCCAGCACTTTGGGAGGCCGAGGCGGGTGGATCACGAGGTTGAGAGATCGAGACCATCCTGGTCAACATGGTGAAACACCGTCTCTACTAAAAATACAAAACATTAGCTGGGCATGGTGGCGTGTGCCTGTAATCCCAGCTACTCAGGAGGCTGAGGCAGGAGAATTGCCTGAACCAAGGAGGCGGAGGTTGCGGTGAGCCGAGATCGCGCCATTGCACTCCAGCCTGGGTAACAAGAGCGAAACTCCGTCTCCAAAAAAAAAACCAAACATTATATGTTCTCACGCATACATGGAAGCTAAGTTCCGAGTACACAAAGGAGTAAGAATGATACAATGGACTTTGGGGAATTGCAGGAAAGGGTGGGAGTGGGATGAGAGATGACTACACATTGGTTCATCAGGATATTCCCAGAAAAAAAAAGAAGAAGAAGAAAGACTATACATTGGGTGTAGTGTACACTGCTCGGGTAATGGATACACCAAAATCTCAGATATCACCACTAATGAACTTATTCATGTAATTAAACACCACCTATTCCCCAAAAACTTATTGAAATTTTTTTTAATTAAAAAAATAAAAAATAGGCTGAGCACGGTGGCTCACACCTGTAATCCCAGTACTTTGGGAGGCCGAGGCCAGTGGATTATCTGAGGTCAGGAGTTACAGACCATCCTGGCCAACATGGTGAAACCCTGTCTCTACTAAAAATACAAAAAGTTAGGCATGGTGGCTGGCAGCTGTAATCCCAGCTACCCGGGAGACTGAGGCAGGAAAATTTCTTGAACCCAGGAAGCGGAGGTTGCAGTGAGCCAGGATATCATGCCATTGCAATCCAGCCTGGGCAGCAAGAGCAAAACTCCATCTCAAAATAATAATAATAATAATAGGACAATGGGGGGAAAATGTGCTTTCTTTAGGCCCAGAGGGATTTTTTAAAACAATTTAACCTAAACCATTTGCATTAGGAGAAACTTTCCTGAGTAGTCAACATTGTAGAAATATAAAATCAGTATTTTACCTAAAATTAATGTGAAAAGTTTATTAAATACTTAGAAGTACTTGTTACCCACAATACTTCATTCTAGATTATCAAAATGCTCTAACTTGTTCTTACCAACTGAGCTCACACCGGCCAGCTGGCAGAAGTACTCAAAAATCTCCACGAATGCTGGTCACTGAAGACACCTAGAGGACGTATTTAGAAATGACACAAAAACAGGACAGCAAATGTTCAACAGTTCCTGTCTATGTGTTTTAAGGAGCATATTTGTTCAGGATGCCCGGTGGGAGAGGAGAGCAGAGTGGGGAATCAGGCCTTTAGTGCCAAAAAACTGAGAATCAGATTCTTGGCACACGCCAGAGTAATTTTCAGAATGTGCTACATTCGGAAGTTCCATAAGAGCATGTTCTATGATAGTCGTGTTGCGATAGATGAGAATGTGTGTCTCATTGGCTAAAAAAGAACATCATTGAAAACCTATATTGTGATGGACAGTGGTCAAAGAAGCCAGGAAAATCTTTGCTTTGCCCTCGTTTCTAATTTGCTTTCTTGTTGCTCAGTCCTATTTGCACCCATGAATTGTGGAAAATTTTTAAAGTTATGTTTAAGTCATTAAAAACTCTCCTTTGCCGGGCGCGGTGGCTCACGCCTGTAATCCCAGCACTTTGGGAGGCCGAGGCGGGTGGATCACGAGGTCGAGAGATCGAGACCATCCTGGTCAAAATGGTGAAACCCCGTCTCTACTAAAAATATAAAAAAACATTAGCTGGGCGTGGTGGCTCGTGCCTCTAATCCCAGCTACTCAGGAGGCTGAGGCAGGAGAATTGCCTGAGCCCAGGAGGCGGAGGTTGCGGTGAGCCGAGATTGCGCCATTGCACTCCAGCCTGGGTGACAAGAGCGAAACTCCGTCTCAAAAAAAAAAAAAAAAAAAAAAACTCTCCTTTGACCTTGCTCCTCTAGCTCTTCCAATTTTGATGATAGGGTGTCCATTTTAGATCTCTCCTTTCTTCTCATGTGAGCACTCATTGCTATATATTTCCCTCTAGAGACTGCTTTAAATGTGTCCCAGAGATTCTGGTATGTTGTGTCTTCGTTCTCGTTGGTTTCGAAGAACATCTTTATTTCTGCCTTCATTTCATTGTTTATCCAGTCAACATTCAAGAGCAAGTTGTTCAGTTTCCATGAAGCTGTGCGGTTCTGAGTTAGTTTCTGCATTCTGAGTTCTAACTCGATTGCACTGTGGTCTGAGAGACTGTTATGATTTCCCATTCTTTTGCATTTGCTGAGAAGTGATTTATTGCCAATTATGTGGTCGATTTGGAAATGGGGGAGGGACAGGGAGGTGGGAAGGTGGGAAGAGATAGCATGGGGAGAAATGACAGATACAGGTGAGGGGAAGGAAGGCAGCAAACCACACTGCCATGTGTGTACCTATGCAACAATCTTGCATGTTATTCACATGTACCCCCAAACCTAAAATACAATAAAAATAATAATAGGCCAGGCGCGGTGGCTCACGCCTGTAATCCCAGCACTTTGGGAGGCCGAGGCGGGTGGATCACGAGGTCAAGAGATCGAGACCATCCTGGTCAACATGGTGAAACCCCGTCTCTACTAAAAATACAAAAAATTAGCTGGGCATGGTGGTGCGTGCCTGTAATCCCAGCTACTCAGGAGGCTGAGGCAGGAGAATTGCCTGAACCCAGGAGGCGGAGGTTGCGGTGAGCCGAGATCGTGCCATTGCACTCCAGCCTGGGTAACAAGAGCGAAACTCCGTCTCAAAAAAAATAATAATAATAATAATAATAATAATAAAATAAAATAAAATGAAAGGAGAAATTAAAAAAAAAAGTATGAACATCAATAGGGCAGAGCTAATGTTGCACAGGGGAGGGTCTAGGAGGCTTTCCATCCCGCAGGGTCATCATAGCGTGTTACAACTCTTTGTCCTTTAAACTCTGTGTATTTTGTGCTTTCGGCATTTGCTTGCATTTACAGCATTCTCTGTCATACTTACAGCTTTGTGTCTGTATCCACACAGAGAATATTTCTTCTAATAAGATGTAAATTCCTTATAGAAAAAAAAAAAAAACTCTCCTTTGGGCTGAGTGCAATGGCTCATGCCTATAATCCCAGCACTTTGGGAGGCCGAGGCGGGTGGATCACCTGAGGTCAGGAGTTTGAGACCAGCCTGGCCAACATGGTGAAACCCTGTCTCTACTGAAAATACAAAAATTAGCCAGGCGTGGTGCACATGCCCGTAACCCCAGCTACTTAGGAGGCTGAGGCAGGAGAATTGCTTGAGCCTGGGAGGCTCAAGCTGCAGTAAGCTGAGACCACACCACTACACTCCAGCCTGGACAACAGAGCAAGACTCCATCTCCAAAAAAAAACACTTTCCTTTGACTGACCCAAAGCCCCCACTATGGTCTACCCTTTAATAGAAAGGAGAGATGACCCATCTTGTCCCCTTTGGCCCAAAAACCTCCCAGTCCTCTTCCCAGTTAATAGCAAGCTGGTAAGAAAGAGTGTTTTGTTCCTGCTTTAGGAACTAAACTTTTACAATCTGGGTGAGCAGCAATGTGCCATCACAGCAAATGTAACAATCATTTAAAACACAGCTACAGCTATCACAAGAATGACTATTTTTAACACAAAATTCCGTGACCCAGAAAGAAGTTTAAATATTTTAAGCAATATTTATTACAACAAGAATGCAGGCTGTGTCTAGCAGTCCTTGATAATGGAATTTAACCAGGGCCCTCCTGTGGAGTATCACACTACTTTATGAGAAAATTCTCTTTTCCTATGTTACAGAGGTATCAGACCATGTATGTATAAAGGGTATTACTTCAGGAACATCTGCTTTAGTGACCAATTATTGATTTAAAATATATGAGCTTTCCTTATAAGAACTATTTGAAAACTTTAGCTTAAAAGTTTTCATCTCTTTTGTTGGGGTGAGGATCAGGGAACAGAAAGAAGTTTCTTCCCATGTCTGGAAGTACTTACCAATGACAAACTCGAATCTGAGGTTGCATTTTTATGTCCAGACAGGGTGTGGTCGGACATAGACTTGGAACTGGGGAAAATGTGCATTTGGCAATTTTCAACTTTTTTTTCAAGGAGGAAAACAATGAATAAGACTGGTTAGTTTCTGGCTGGGTGTGGTGGCTCACGTCTGTAATTCCAGCACTTTGGGAGACCAAGGTGGGAAGATCACTTGAAGCCAGGAGTTCGGAACCAGCCTGGGCAACAGAGTGAGACCCCCACCTCTACAAAAAAAAGTAACTGGGTGTGGTGGTGTGCGCCTATAGTTCTAGCTACGCTAGAGGCTGAGGTGGGAGGATTGCTTGGGTTTAGGAGGTTGAGTCTGCAGTGAACCATGATTATGCCACTGCCCTCCAGTCTAGGCAACAGAAGGAGACCTTCTCTCAAAAAAAAAAAAAAAAGAAAGAAAGAATTGTTAGTTTTACCAAGGTTAAAAGGAATATTTGCTAATATACATGGGGATGGCATTATTGCTCAAGCTTTACTTGATATGAATAATTATGATTTCCATACATAATATGTTTCAGTCTGGGGCTTGACTAGCACAATTCATTTAAATCCATGTAAAAATAAGCACAATGGAATCTTTTTAGATGGTTAAATTTCATATGATGTTAAAAGATTTTGAATTAAACTTGAAACAAGTAACTATGAATGTGATATTTAATAAGATAGCAGAAATCGCTGGGAGTGTTGACTTAACGCCTGTAATCCCAGCACTTTGGGAGGCCGAGGCCAGTGGATCATGAAGTCAGGCATTCAAGACCAGCCTGGCCAACATAGTGAAACCCAGTCTCTACTAAAAATATAAAAAATTAGCCAGGCATGGTGATGGACATCTGTATCCCAATTACTTGGAAGGCTGAGGCAGGAGAATCACTTGAACCTGGGAGGCGGAGGTTACAGCGAGCTGAGATCACACCACTGCACTCCAGCCCAGGCGACAGTGTGAGACTTCACCTCAAAAAAAAAACAAAAAAACAAAAACCAAAAAGCAGAAATCCAGGAGACTCATAAAAAGTGGAAAAAACAAAGGCCTCATTCAAAACATATAAGCTGGTGTAATTTTTTTCCTCTCTTAAGAAGTAGGGTTGCCGGGCACGGTGGCTCAAGCCTGTAATCCCAGCACTTTGGGAGGCCGAGGCGGGTGGATCACAAGGTCAAGAGATCGAGACCATCCTGGTCAACATGGTGAAACCCCGTCTCTACTAAAAAATACAAAAAAAATTAGCTGGGCATGGTGGTGCGTGCCTATAATCCCAGCTACTCAGGAGGCTGAGGCAGGAGAATTGCCTGAACCCAGGAGGCGGAGGTTGCGGTGAGCCGAGATCGTGCCATTGCACTCCAGCCTGGGTAACAAGAGCGAAACTTCGTCTCAAAAAAAAAAAAAAAAAAAAGAAGTAGGGTCGGGTGCGGTGGTTCACACCTATAAATCCAGAACTTTGGGAGGCCTAGGTAGGTGAATCACCCGAGGTCAGGAGTTCAAGACCAGCCTCACCAACATGGTAAAGTCCCATCTCTACTAAAAATACAAAATTAGCCAGGTGTGGTGGCACATGCCTGTAATTCCAGCTACTCCAGAGGCTGAGGCAGGAGAATCACTTGAATCCCAGAGGGGGAGGTTGCAGTGAGTTGAGCTCTTGCCACTGCACTACAGCCTACAGTTGGGCAACACAGCAGGACTCCATCTCAAAAAAAAAGGCATTTTGTACATCTAGGGCATCTGAGATAACAAATGCTATTTTATTTTGTTTTTAGTAGTCTAAGGGATTTTCTCTAATTGTTTTAAATTTTAAATACATAATAGACCCACATGAGTTCAAATTTTTGGAAGAAGAAGATATGCTATAAAAAATTTTCTGAGAGAGATCCAAGATGGCTGATCACTAGCAGCTCGGGATTGTAGCACCCACTGAAAGCGCAAAGAAGGAGAGGACGCCACACCTTCACATGAATTCTTGTTGCTCACGCACCAGGAGATTCCCAGCGGAGGAGCCCCACGGGTCGCCAGCGCGACTCTTGTGACCGGCGAGGCGGTTTTGCCGGCGCCTCTGAGCGTCGGTTCTCGGTGCAGAGTCGGAAAAGCACCATCAATCTTAACACCGCTGATTTAGTCGGTGCAGTGGGTTGCTCAGATTTTGGCGCTGAGAATCAGTAAGTCGGACGTCCACTCAGAAACCCAATTACAAAGACGGTAATTATAAAGACCACAGATGGATAAATCTACAACGAAGGGAAGAAAACGGTCAAAAAAGGCTGAGAATACCCAAGATCAGAACGCCTCTTCCTCAGCAGGGGATCCTAGTTCCTCATCAGCAACGAAACAAGGCTTGATGGAGAACGAGTGTGTTCCAATTACAGAAGCAGGCTTCAAAACGTGGATAATAAGAAACTTCTGTGAATTAAAAGAACTTGTTATAACACAATCTAAAGAAACTAAGAACTTTGAAAAAAGGTTTGACGAAATGTCAACAAGAATACAAAATTTAGAGAGGAAAATAAGTGAATTGATGGAGCTGAAAAACACAATACGAGAACTACGTGAAGTATGCACAAGTTTTAACAGCCGAATTGATCAAGCAGAAGAAAGGATATCAGAGGTCGAAGATCAACTCAATGAAATAAAACAAGAAGACAAGACGAGAGAAAAAAGGATAAAAAGGAACGAGCAAAGTCTCCAAGAAATATGGGACTATGTGAAAAGACCTAATCTACGCTTGATAGGTGTACCTGAATGTGACGAAGAGAATGAATCCAAGCTGGAAAATATGCTTCAGGATATTATTCAGGAAAATTTTCCCAACCTAGTAAGGCAGGATAATATTCAACTCCAGGTAATACAGAGAACACCACAAAGATATTCCTCAAGAAGAGCAACTCCAAGGCACATAATCGTCAGATTTACCAGGGTTGAAATGAAGGAGAAAATATTAAGGGCAGCCAAAGAGAAAGGTCAGGTTACTCACAAAGGGAATCCTATCAGACTTACAGCAGATCTCTCAGCAGAAACCCTACAAGCCAGAAGAGAGTGGGGGCCAATATTCAACATCCTTAAAGAAAAGAACTTTCAACCCAGAATTTCACATCCAGCCAAGCTAAGCTTCACATGTGAAGGAAAAATAAAGTTTTTTGTGAATAAGCAAGCACTCAGAGATTTCATCACCACCAGGCCTGCTTTGCAAGAGCTTCTGAAAGAACCACTACACATATGAAAGGAACAAACAGTATCAGCCTTTCTAAAAAAATTATCAAAAAGAGCATCAATATAATGAAGAATTTACATCAACTAATGGACAAAATAGCCAGCTAATGACAGTATTAAACTCACATATATTATTATTAATTCTAAATTTAAATTGACTAAATCCCCCAATCCAAAGACAGGCAATTTGAATAAAAAACTAAAACCCATCAGTATGCTGCATCCAGATCCATCTCACATTCAAGGATACACAAAGACTCTAAACAAGGGATGGAGAAAGATTTACCAACCAAACAGAGAGCTAAAATAAATAAATAAAAAGCAGAAGTTACAATTAAGCAACAAAGATCAAAAGAAGCAAAGAAGGACATTATATAATGATAAAAGGATCAATGCAACAACAAGAAGAGCTAAAGATCCTAAATATATACGCACCCAATACAGGAATACCTAGACATACAGGACTTATAAAGAGACTTAGACTCCCACATAATAATAGTGGGAGACTTCAACATTAATATTAGACAGATCAATGAGACAGAAAATTAACAACGATATTCAGGTCTTGAACTCAGATCTGGAACAAGTAAATGTAATTAACATTTATAGAACTCTCCACTTTAAATATACAAAATATACACTCTTATCAGTACCACATCATATCAATTTAGAAGTTTAAATGAAATCTTGGTTGGCTCCTTGTTTGTTATTCTCTTCCCTCATTTTCTTTCATGTCTCCATTATTAAGGACAATTATAGGCATACCCATATTTAGACTGCATTCTAGCCTGGGCAATAAAGCAATACCCCCATCCTCTCTCCCTCTTCCTCTTTCTCTTTCTTCCTCTTCTTTATTCTAAAAAAAAAAAAAAAAAAAAAAAAAAAAAAAAATTTTCTTCCCACTTCTGTCCCTTAGCAACCAGTTTCCTGACTCAGAAACAACCAATCTTATCCGCTTTTTATGTATTATTTATTTTATACATAAACAAACACACACACATACACACACATCATCTTTCTCTTGCTTTTTGTGCTCTTGTGAGCATTCTAAACATTGTATTCTGTCCCTTGCTTTTTCCACTTAACATATGTGCAAACAAGGCTGGGCGTGGTGGCTCACGCCTGTAATCCAAGCACTTTGAAGGCCAAGGTGGGCAGATCACCTGAGGTCGGGAGTTCAAGACCAGCCTGACCAACATGGTGAAACCCCGTCTTTAAAAAAAAAAAAAGTAGATTTAAAAAAAAAGCATATGTGCAAATGTGAAGTACATACACCTCTCTCACTCTTTCATTCTTTCCTTTTTCTTCTTTTAGAAATGGTGTCTCACTCTTTTACCTCGACTGGATTCAGACTCCTAGGCTTAAGTGATCCTCCTGCTTCAGCCTCGCAAGTAGCTGGATTACAGGTGCATGTCCCAGCTCTCATTATTTTTGTATAGCCACACAGTATTCCATTATATGGGTGTACCATACTTTATTTAATGAGTCCTCTATTAGTGGATCTTCGAAAGTTGTTTTTAAATTTTATTTCCAATCTTTGTTATTACAAGATTGGCATCGTAAATAATTTTGTGTGCATACATTCCTTGCAGTAGAATTCTGAGTCAAAGGACATGTGCATTTGTCATTTTGCTAGATACTGCCAAATTTTCTCCAAAGAGGTTGAGCCATTTAAACTGCACCAGCATTGTACAGAGGTCCCTGTTTCCTCATTCTCCCCTTTAAAAAAATATTCGCCAGCCGGGCGCGGTGGCTCAAGCCTGTAATCCCAGCACTTTGGGAGGCCGAGGCGGGTGGATCACGAGGTCGAGAGATCGAGACCATACATGGTGAAACCCCGTCTCTACTAAAAATACAAAAAAGTAATAATAAATAAAAAATAAATTTTAAAAAATGCAATCCCATATGTTGGAATGTATAAAACCCATGACTTCAGGCCGGGTGTGGTGGCTCATGCCTGTAATCCCAGCAATATACAAGGCCAAGGCAGGTGGATCACTTGAGCTCAAGAATTTAAGACCAGCCTAGCCAACATAACAAAACCCCATCTCTACAAAAAATACAACAAATTAGCCAGGCGTCGTGGTGCCCACCTGTAATCCTAGCTACTCAGGAGGCTGAGACAGAAGAATCACTTGAACCCAGAAGGCGGACATTTCAGTGAACCGAGATTGTGCCTCTGCACTCCAGCCTGGATGACAGAGCGAAGCTCCATCTCAAATAAATAAATAAAGCCCATGACTTCATGCATGTGTATACTCATTGTAGAACTGTTCAGGTTTCTGCCCTAGAAACAGGAATTCTGACAAATTTTATTTTGCCTGATGCTCATTTTTTTAAAAAACAGTGTATTTTTAGATATATATGCTGCATAATCAAGTATATTCCTAACATAAGAGAATTTCTAATTTGATATGCTGTCAGTGAGAATCTAATTCTTCTGCTTGCAAGTTTATATGCTTGAAATTGGAAGAATTTTTAACAGATTAGCTTCTGGTTCTACATGTTTCAAACATTGTATTTCCCCAACTTTTTTTTTTTTTTTTTTTTTTTTTTTGCAACAGAGCCTTGCTCTGTCACCCAGGCTGGAGTTCGGTGGTGTGACTCAGCTCACTGCAACCTCTGCCTCCGGGGTTTCAGTGATTCTCTCTCATGCCTCAGCCTCCTGAGGAACTGGGACTACAGATGTGCGCCACCATGACCAGCCCATTTTTTTGGTTTTTTTTTTTTTTTTTTTTTTTTGAGGCGGAGTTTCGCTCGTTACCCAGGCTGGAGTGCAATGGCGCCATCTCGGCTCACCGCAACCTCCGCCTCCCGGGTTCAGGCAATTCTCCTGCCTCAGCCTCCTAAGTAGCTGGGATCACAGGCACGCACCACCATGCCCAGCTAATTTTTTGTATTTTTTTTTAGTAGAGACGGGGTTTCACCTCGTTGACCAGGATGGTCTCGATCTCTTGACCTCGTGATCCACCCGCCTTGGCCTCCCAAAGTGCTGGGATTACAGGCTTGAGCCCCGTGCCCGGCTTTTTTGGTATTTTTTGTAGAGACAGGGTTTCACCATGTTGGCCAGGCTGGTCTCAACTCCTGGGCTGAAGTGATCTGCCCCTCTCAGCCTCCCAAAGTGCTAGGATTACAGTTGTGAGCCTCCATGCCAGGCCCCCAATTTTATATACTCACAGAGCAGAAAGCCATAGACATGTTAATGTTATGATATGACCCTGCACCTTCATGTCACAACCCTGGGTGAGATGGTGCAGAAACAGAAGTACTATTCTTGAAATTCCTTCTAAACTGGTATGACCACACTGGTACCACCAAATCCAAACTAAGTGTTTGTAACTCAACTTTCTTGAACTGGATTCCAAAATGCAAAAAGATATGTGATGGGGCTGGGCGAGGTAGCTCATGCCTATAATCCCAGCTCTTTGGGAGGTGGATCACAAGATCAGGAGATTGAGACTATCCTGGCTAATATGGCGAAACCCCATTTCTACTAAAAATACAAAAAATTAGTCAGGCATAGTGGTGCATGCCTGTAGTCCCAGCTACTCAGGAGACTGAGGCAGAAGAATCCCTTGAACCCGGGAGGTGGAGGCTGCAGTGAGCCCAAATTGTGCCACTGCACTCCAGCCTGGGTGACAGAGAGGGATTCTCTCTGAAAGAAAGAGACAGAAAAAAAAAAAAAAGAAAGAAAGAGAAAGAGAGAGAGAGAGAGAGAAAAGAAAGAAAGAAAGAAGAAGGAAAGAAAGAAAGAAAGAAAAAGAAAGAAAGGAAATGTGATTAAAAGGAAGTTAGAAGGCTGGGCGCAGTGGTTCACGCCTATAATCCCAGCACTTTGGGAGGCCTAGGTGGGTGGATCACGAGGTCAAGAGATTGAGACCATCTGGTCAACATGGTGAAACCCCGTCTCTACTAAAAATACAAAAATTAGCTGGGCATGGTGGCGCGTGCCTGTAATCCCAGCTACTCGTGAAGCTAAGGCAGGAGAATTGCTTGAACCCAGGAGGCGGAGGTTGCGGTGAGCCGAGATCACGCCGTTGCACTCCAGCCTGGGTAACAAGAGTGAAACTCTGTCTCAAAAAAAGAAAAAAAAAAAAAGAAAAGAAAGAGTGAAAAGACACAGTGGTCTCAACTGACTGCAGTAAAAAATAGTTTGCATGCAGAGGTAGTATCAGAATGGAAAATTTAAAAAAAAAATTAGTTTGCAAATTATACAGAATTACATGACCCTGAGAACTCATGGCTAGAATTCCTTGTAGGTTGTTGGAAGGAGTAGGTGCCAGTGAAAAGCCTTATGTCCTATGCTTCATTCTCTTCACAGAAAATTCTTCTCCACAAGGCAATAAAGTGTTTTAAGAGGAAGATAGGGTTTGCTGTATCAAATGCTGCCAGTGTGACATAGCTAGTCTAGAGTTAGAACCTGAGCAATGCCATTTTATAAAAGACAAAGCTGTTTTTGAAATAAGTTGTAACAGCTGCCCCATTCTCCTCACAATAACTGCTGGCCTTGGCTTCTGTAAATACAACTGTTAGTTTACTTTGCAAAATGCAAAATGGTAAAGCAGCTTATCAGTAACTGCCAGAGTTGCTAGTCTTTGCTTACTGATAATAACCAGAATAGGCATCCCCATCTAATTCCATCCTGGCTCCTGCAGCTTGTAATAAGTGGCTAAGATCTGCTATTTCTACCTTAACTCAGACAATGTGCAAACTAACGCTTATCTTGACTTCTGTAAGCCACTTAGGTAACAATCCAAGTGACAACAAGTCCTCTAGCCCACACCCTCCTTCCTGCCTGGGAAGTGATTTACAGAATCCCCTGGCCCTCAGAATGTCTGAATCCCTTCACCTCTACTCCCACCCCACACCCTCACCCCCAAAAGTGAGCATAAAAGGGTCTTGTCACCCTCCTTTCGGGGCCACGGGTTGGAGAGACACGAGTCCTCCGTGGCTGCCGGCAACAATAAACCCTGCGATTTGGCATACTTTTGTCTTGGTGTTGACTCTCTATGCTCGGTCCAGTACAACACCAAGAAGTATAATAGGATAAAGACTGGCACAAAACTATTGGATATGGCAATGGGTCTTTAGTGACCTTGAAAATCGTGATTCCATTCGAAGATACAGAAGCCGCCGGGCGTGGTGGCTCACGCCTGTAATCCCTGCACTTTCAGAGTCCGAGGCGGGTGGATCACGAGGTCAAGAGATCGAGACCATCCTGGTCAACATGGTGAAACCCCGTCTCTACTAAAAATACAAAAAATTAGCTGAGCATGGTGTCGCATGCCTGTAATCCCAGCTACGCAGGAGGCTGAGGCAGGAGAATTGCCTGAACCCAGGAGGTGGAGGTTGCGGTGAGCCGAGATCACGCCATTGCACTCCAGCCTGGGTAACAAGTGAAACTCCATCTCAAAAAAAAAAAAAAAAAAAAAAAAAAAAAAAAAAAAAAGGAAGATACAGAAGTCATCTTCAAATAGATTAAGGAAAGAATGGGAGATTAGAAAGATAAAACAATGACAACATGCAAAAACTTCCCTTTGGCTATGGTCTTTCTGTACTTATAGAGAAAGATCTCCAGGATTTATTGTTTAGTGAAAGGTAGAGAATAGTGTGTACACTATACTACTCTTGCTGTACGGATTGATATGTGTATCTCTCAATGCCCATAGAAGATGCCTCCAGAGAGGGAAATTGACCTTTGGATTTTTTTTTTTTTTTTTTTTTTTGAGACAGAGTTTCACTCTTGTTACCCAGGCTGGAGTGCAATGGCGCGATCTCGGCTCACCGCAACCTCCGCCTCCTGGGCTCAGGCAATTCTCCTGCCTCACTCAGCCTCCTAAGTAGCTGGGATTACAGGCACGCGCCACCATGCCCAGCTAGTTTTTTGTATTTTTAGTAGAGACGGGGTTTCACCATGTTGACCAGGATGGTCTCGATCTCTCGACCTCGTGATCCACCCGTCTTGGCCTCCCAATGTGCTGGGATTACAGGCTTGAGCCACCGCACCCGGCGACCTTTGGAATTTTTAAAGCATGTGAATGTATTATCTATTCAAAACATAATTTTTAGCCAGGTGCAGTGGCTTTTAACTGCCTGATGTGTTCACCTTGCATGCTGCCCAGACAGAGCCAATTTATCGGGAATTGCAATAGTGAAAGAGTAATTCCTGGTTTTATTATTATTCAATTCAGTCTCCCCCAGCAATGGGGATCCGAGTTTTTAAGTACAGCTTGGTGAGCTGGCGGCGGAAGCCAGTGAGCTGGGAGTGCTGATTGGTTGGGTTGGAGATGAAGTCATAGGAAGTCGAAGCTGTCTTCTTGTGCTGAGTCAGTTCCTGGGGGTGGGAGTGTCACAAGATCAGATGAGCCAGTTTATCAGTCTGGGTAGTACAGTGATCCATCAAGTACAGGATCTGCAAAATATCTCAAGCACTAATTTTAGGCTTTCCAATAGTGATGTTATTCCTAGGAGCAAGTTGGGAGGGTCAGAATTTGTAGCCTCCAGCTGCATGACTCCTAAACCAGGATTTTTAATCCTTTGGCTAATTTGTTCGTCCTATAAAAGCAGACTAGTCCCCAGGCAAGAAAGGAATTTGTTTTCAGTAAGGGTGTTTACTTTAAACAGTATTGGACCAGCGATGTAGCCCACACCTATAATCCCAGCACTTTGGGAGGTGGAGGTGAGGTCAGGAGTTTGAGACTGGCCTAGCCAACATGGTGAAACCCCATCTCTACTAAAAATACAAAATTAGCCGGGTGTGGTGGTGCATGCCTGTAATCCCAGCTACTTGGGAGGCTGAGGCAGGAGAATCGCTTTAACCTGTGAGGCGGAGGTTGCAGCAAGCTGAGATCCTGCCATTGCATTCCAGCCTGGGCGACAAGAGCAAAACTGCATCTCAAATAATAATAATAATAATAATAAACTGCAAACTATAAAGTTTACAGTTCCTCCCAAAGTTAGTTCAGCCTACACTCAGGAAGGAACAGAGACAGCTTGGAAGTTAGAAGCAAGGTGGAGTTGGGGGCCGGGCACGGTGCTTCATCCCTGTAATCCCAGAACTTTGGGAGGATGAGGTGGGAGGATTACTTGAGGTCAGGAGTTCAAGACAAGCCTGTCCAATATGGTGAAATCCCATCTCTACTGAAAATATAAAAATTAGCCAGGCATGGTATTGGGTCCCTATAATTCCAGCTACTCTGGAAGCTTAAGCAGGAGAATCACTTGAACCCAGGAGGCAGAGATTGCAGTAAGCTGAGATGGCGCCACTGTTCCCAGCCTGGGCAACGCAGAAAGATCAAGCTGCAACTATATTTACTGGGTCAGAGAGGGAACTATGAGAAAATTATTTTCTTTTTGAGATGGAGTCTTGCTCTGTCGCCCAGGCTAGAGTACAGTGTCATGATCTCAGCTTACTGCAATTTATGCCTCTCAGGTTTAAGCCATTGTCCTGCCTCAGCCTCCCCTGTAGCTGGGATTACAGGTGTGTGCCACCACACCCAGCTAATTTTTGTATTTCTAGTAGAGACGGGCTTTCACCATGTTTGCCAGGCTGGTCTTGAATTCTTGACCTTGTGATCTGCCTGCCTCGGCCTCCCAAAGTGTTGGGATTACAGGCGTGAGCCACCTCATCTGTCCTTAAATTTTTGGTTTTTTTTGTTTTGTTTTTTTGAGACAGTTTCACTCTTGTTACCCGGGCTGGAGTGCAATGGCGCCATCTCGGCTCACCGCAACCTCCGCCTCCTGGGTTCAGGCGATTCTCCTGCCTCAGCCTTCTGAGTAGCTGGGATTACAGGCACGTGCCACCATGCCCAGCTAATGTTTTGTATTTTTAGTAGAGACGGGGTTTCACCAAGTTGACCAGGATGGTCTCGATCTCTTGACCTCATGATCCGCCCTCCTCGGCCTCCCAAAGTGCTGGGATTACAGGCGTGAGCCACCGCGCCCAGCCCTAAATTTTTGTTTTTTAAGCCTCCTGAGGAGCTAGGACTACAGGCACCTGCCACTGCCCCTGGCTAAATTTTGTATTTTTAGTAGAGACAGGGTTTCACCATGTTGGCCAGGCTGGTCTTGAATTCTGGGAAAACTCAGTTTATTATTTACAGTTTAAACAAAGACAATAACAGCACTTCCCCAGTATTTTGTTATGGTTGCCCTCACACATTGACATACAACCCTTCCTCGGTCTTCTCATAGTGTGCCTTAGAACCTTGACCACGCCGGGCGCGGTGACTCAAGCCTGTAATCCCAGCACTTTGGGAGGCCGAGGCGGGTGGATCACGAGGTCAAGAGATCAAGACCATCCTGGTCAACATGGTGAAACTCCGTCTCTACTAAAAATACAAAAAATTAGCTGGGCATGGTGGCGCGTGCCTGTAATCCCAGCTACTCGGGAGGCTGAGGCAGGAGAATTGCCTGAACCCAGGAGGCGGAGGTTGCGGTGAGCCGAGATCGCGCCATTGCACTCCAGCCTGGGTAACAAGAGCGAAACTCTGTCTCAAAAAAAAAAAAAAAAAAGAACCTTGACCACATGATATTGTAGTTATCTGTTTTGGCCTTTGTGTCTTCCTTTAGACTAGAAGCCATCCAAGAGCAAGGATTTGTCTAGCCTCTTCACCACCATAGCCCTAGCACCTGCATAGCAGCTAGCACGTTGTATAGAAGAAAAAAAAAAGGCCGGCGTGGTGGCTCACGCCTGTAATCCAAATACTTTGGAGGCCAAGGCACATGGATCACCTGAGGTCGGGAGTTCAGGACCAGCGTGACCAACATGGTGAAACCCCGTCTTTACATAAATTTTTAAAAACTAAATAATTTTAAAAGAAATTAAAAGAAAAAGTTTTTCTTTCTACTCACACCCAACACAAAACACTTCTGTGAAGAGATGTGTGGGTTTTTTCACCACACACCAAGCAGTTCTCCAGCACATGCCAGCTGATGTCCTATAATTCAGTTCCATCCTGACACTGCCTACCTGGAGATTGGGTCAAATCCCACAGGTTAAGGATTCAGTCCCAAAAGGCTGCCCTGCTTTAGACACCATTCCCCAGTCCCAGATTTTGACCTGTGTATCCGGCTGACTGATTGCAAATTGGGGTTTCCATAATCCTCCTTCTCCAGGATTTGGCTTAATGGTTTACATAATAAAGGGTACAGGGCTGGGTGCAGTGACTCAGGCTTGTATTCCCAGCACTTTGGAGCTCTTGAGGCCAGGAGTTAGAGACCAGCCCGGACAACGAAGGGAAACTCTGTCTTTACTAAAAAAACAAAAATTAGCTAGACGTCGTGGCACACACCTGTAATCCCAGCTACTTAGGAGACTGAGGCAGGAGAATTATTTGAATCTGGGAGGCAGAGGCTGCAGTGAACCGAGGTAACACCACTGCATTCCAGCCTAGGCAACCAGAGCGAGACTATGTTTCAAAAAAAAAAAGAGAAAAAAACAGATAAAGGATGCAGATGAACAGCAAGATGAAAAGATGCATAGAATATGAGATGGGGAGGGATGCAGAGACACCTTCCTAGTGTAACTGCACAAGGGGTTTGTTCACCTTGCCCGCGGCGCAGGCAGATCGATTCAAGACAAGAGAATTGCAACAGACAGAGTAATTCATGCAGAGTTGGTTGTGCGGGAGACCCGAGTTTTATTATTACTTAAATCAGTCTCTCCGAGCATTTGGGGATCAGAGTTTTTAAGGACAACTTGGTGGGTGCAGGGATGCCAGTGAGCCAGGAGTGCTAACGGTTGGGGATGAAATCATAGGGACTCGAAGCTGTCTTCTTGTACTCAGTCAGTTCCTGGGTGGGAACCACAAGATCAGATGAGCCAGTTTATCCATCTGGGTGGTGCCAGCTGATCCATCAAGTGCCGGGGTCTGCAAAATATCTCAAGCATTGATCTTAGGTGGCAGATCACTTGAGGTTCAAGACCAGACTGGCCAACATGGTAAAAACCTGTCTCTACTAAAAATACAAAAATTAGCCAGGCGAGGTGGCTCACGCCTGTAATCCAAGCACTTTGGAGGCCAAGGCGGGTAGATTACCTGAGGTCGGGCGTTCAAGACCAGTCTGACCAACACAGTGAAACCCCGTCTTAAAAAAAAAAAAAATACAAAAATTAGCCAGGCACGATGGTGGGCACCTGTAATCCCAGCTACTTGGGAGGCTGGGGCAGAAGAATCGCTTTAACCTGGGAGGCAGAGGTTGCAGTGAGCTAAGATCATGCCATTACACTCCAGCCTGGGAAACAATACCAAAACTCTGTCTCAAAAAAAAGAAAAACAAACAAAAAAAGAAACGGGAAGTGTGAGATCACTTTTTTGGTTTTCTTTTTTTTTTTTTTTTTTTTTTTTGAGATGGAGTTTCGCTCTTGTTACCCAGGCTGGAGTGCAATGGCGCGATCTCAGCTCACCGCAACCTCCGCCTCCTGGGTTCAGGCAATTCTCCTGCCTCAGCCTCCTGAGTAGTTGGGATTATAGGCACACGCCACCATGCCCAGCTAATTTTTTGTATTTCTTTAGTACAGAGGGGGTTTCACTATGTTGTCCAGGATGGTCTCGATCTCTTGACCTCGTGATCCACCCGCCTTGGCATCCCAAAGTGCTGGGATTACAGGCTTGAGCCACCGCACCCAGCCTGGTTTTTGAGACACTGTCTCACTCTGTTGTCCAGGCTGTAGTGCAAAGGCATGACCACCACACCCAGCTGTTTTTTAAGTTTTATGTAGGGATGTGGTCTTTCTCCTGTTCCTGATTGATTTTTCCTGTCACCAGCTCTAAAGGCTGAAAGGTAGAGACCAGGTACCAGCAAGGCTGGTTTATCCTGGTCTTTCTTTTTGGCTTGCAGACAGCGGCTTTCTGGCTGTCTCCTCACATGGCCTTCTTTGTGAAACCACCTTTGCAAAATTACGACAATAAGAGAAATCTGACAAAGTTGCCTCCATCTTGCTTCTGACATCCGAGCTATCCTTGGTCATTCCTGGGCACAGGCCAAGTTCTATTTCGGAGCAATTTAGTTTAACTTTGAAGTAAGGAGGACCATAGTCCCTCCCTAAAATGAATCCAATCCCTATTCAGGGGCTGAAACCAACTTCTCGCAAGACTAATTAAAGGCCACAAGATTAGGATTGAGGGAATGATGTGAAATTAGCTAAAATGTCCGTATAGTTCCTGTAATCCCTTACGGTTCAGGGGTACCACCATGTGGTACAAGATCACAAGACTTATGACTTCCCCAGTTGCTCCTATGGATAACATCACTATTGTAGAACCTAAGATTGTTTTGTTTTTTTGAGACAGTCTTTCACTCTTGTTGCCCAGGCTGGAATGCAATGGCGTGATCTCCGCTCACCGCAACATCTGCCTCCCAGGTTCAAGCTATTCTCCTGCCTTAGCCTCCCAAGTAGCTGGGATTACAGGCGTGCACCACCATGCCCAGCTAATTTTTTATATTTTTAGTAGAGACAGGGTTTCTCCGTGTTGGTCAGGCTAGTCTTGAACTCCCAACTTCAGGTGATCCTCCCACCTCGGCCTCCCAAAGTGCTGAGATTACAGGCGTGAGCCACCACACTCAGCCTAAAATTGATTTTTTGAGATATTTTCCAGACTGACTTCACCCAGGCCCATGACTGACAACTCAGCTGGTCCCGTGGCCTCACTGACGGACTCAGCATATAAAGACCATTTTCTACACCCCTGTGATTTCATCCCCAACCAGGTAGGAGCATCTACTCCCTAGGTCCCTCTTCCCCTCACCCCCACCAAATTGTCCATAAAAATCCTAACCTCTGAGCATTTGGGGAGACTGATTTGAGTAATAATGTTATGTTCTGCATGGCCAGCCTCATGTTGATTAAACTCTTTCTCTACCGCAATAGCATGGTCTCACAGAACTAGTTTTCTCTTTGCAGTGGGCAAGAAGAACCCATAAGGTAATTACATCTGTGCAGACATACCCCTGGTGTCTCTACCTCTTTTTTTTTTTTTTTTTTTTTTGAGACAGGGTCTTACTCTGTTACCTAGGCTGGAGTGCAGTGGTGTGATCTTGGCTCACTACAACCTCTGCCTCCCAGGTTCAAGCAATTCTCCTGCCTCAGTCTCCTGAGTAGCTAGGACTACAGGCATCTGCCACTGCACCTGGCTAATTTTTGTATTTTTAGTAGAGACAGGGTTTCCCCATGTTGGCCACATTGGTCTTGAACTCCTGACCTCAGGCGATCCACTGAGGTGGGAAATGCTGGGATTACAGGCTTGAGCCACCTCTCAGAGCCTCTCTACATCTTTTTTTTTTTTTTTTTTTGAGACGGAGTCTTGCTCTGTCGTCAGGCTGGAGTGCAGTGGCGTAATCTCGGCTCACTGCAACCTCTGCCTCTTGGGTTCAAGCAATTCATCCGCTTCAGCCTCCTAAGTAGCTGGGACCACAGGCACATGCCACCACACCTGGCTAATTTTTTTTGTATTTTTTTAGTAGGGATGGGGTTTCACTATGTTGGCCAGGATGGTCTCAATCTCTTGACCTTGTGATCCGCCCACCTCAGCCTCCCAAAGTGCTGGGATTACAGGCACGAGCCACCACACCCAGCCCTCTTTACATCTTCTTACACCACCTTTATTGGATTAGGGCCCCACCCTTATGACCTCATTTAAACTTAATTATCTCCTTAAAAGCCCTATCTCCAAAAATGGTCATATTAGTAGTTAAGACTTCAACCTATGAATTTTGGGAAAACATAATTCAATTCATTAACAGGTTAGGTTTCCAGAAAGAAATCTCATCTGAGGCAAGGCTTGAAGTTTGTATGAAATTAGCCAGGTAAAGAGTGGGGAATGATGGGTGTGGTGGCTCATGCCTGTAATCCCAGCACTTTGGGAGGCTGAGATGAGAGGATCTCTTGAGGCCAGGAGTTCAAGACCAGCCTGGTCAACATGGTGAGACCTCCCCGCCATCTCTAAATTAAAATTAAAAAAGAGTGGGGCAAAGGTGCTCACTTTGGCAGCATATATACTAAAAACTGGAATGATACAGAGCAGATTAGCATGGCCCCTGTGCAAGGATGACATGCAAATTTTTGTGAAGCAATTAAATTTAAAGACAAAAATAAAGCATGGGGAAAAGAGTGCTTCAGACTGCAGGTAAAGGCTGGTCAAAGGCCAGGGGACAAGAAAGTATGGCATATCAGAAAACCAAAAGTATTTCTAGATGATTCCAGAGAGATCCACAGAGAACCTTGGAAGGCCTTGGAAGTCTTGATAGAATTGGGGCTTTGTCTCAGGGCAATAGGAAGCCAGCAAAACTGTAAGCAGTAGACTGATAGAACCATATCTGTATTGATCACTTTAGCTTTAACGTGGAGAGTGAAGTGAAAAATAGTAAAATTGGAAATAGAATGACAAGTTAGGAGGTTTTTATAATAAAATGGGGAGGATGGGAATAGAGAGAAGTATACAGAATTGAGAAATCTTCAGCACCTAGAATTGGCAGGACTTGCTAATGGGCTAGAAAATAAGGAATAAACTGAGCATGATGCTTAGGTTTCTGAGTTAAGCCAGTGGTTGGGCAGTTAGTGACATGCCCTGAGAAAGGAAACAAAAAAGCAGATGATCAGGGGGAGTGGTGAATGGTAAACTCAGTGTTCAATACAGTACATTGAGTTGTAGATTTGTGAGTCATACAATTAAGGATATTCACAGCCTTATCAGCTAGCTATTTTCATTCCTGTTTTAGAAATAAAAAGCAACAGGCCAGGTGCAGTGGCTCATACCTGTAATTCCAGAACTTTGGGAGGCTGAGGCACATGGATCATCTAAGGTCAGGAGTTTGAGACCAGCCTGACCAACATAGTGAAACTTTGTCTCTATTAAAAATATAAAAATTAGTTGCGCATAAGGCCCGGCACAGTGGCTCATGTTTATAATCCCAGCACTTTGGATTGCCAACGCGGGCAGATCACCTGAGGTCAGGAGTTTGAGACCAGCCTGGCCAACAGGGAGAAACCCTGTCTCTACTAAAACTATAAAAAGTTAGCCAGGCTTCGTGGTGGGCATCTGTAATCCCAGCTACTTGGGAGACTGAGAGGCAAGAGAATCGCTTGAATCTGGGAGACGGAGGTTACAGTGAGCCGAAATTGTGCTATTGCACTCCAGTCTGGGCAACAAGAGTGAAACTCCATCTCAAAAATAAAATAAAATAAAATAAAAAGCAACAATAACTGACATTTCGAGACATTAGTGAAATGGGATCCATGCCCAGGTTCATCAGACTCTGAGGGCTATGCTTTTTCAACTACAGTCCACAAAATTTTGCCCAAAACTCCATCAGTCAGATATATTTCAGAATTCGGAATTTGCTGATTTTGGAAACATAATGTAGTGCCTATATTCTATATTACAGAACAGGGACTGGGAAAGTATCTCACAATCAAACAAATTGATAAATCTCTAATGATTCATGTGAATATTCGTAAGTGGGGTAAAAGAGGATCAAAAACAGTCTTGTGATAGTTCAGGATGACTTTGCCATTTAATGAGTATATAGAAATTTCACCAGCCTGGTCAATATAGTGAGACCCCATTGTTACAAAAAAAATTTTTTTTTTTTTTTTTTGAGACGGAGTTTCACTCTTGTTACCCAGGCTGGAGTGCAATGGCGCGATCTCGGCTCACCGCAACCTCCGCCTCCTGGGTTCAGGCAATTCTCCTGCCTCAGCCTCCTGAGTAGCTGGAATTACAGGCACGTGCCACCATGCCCAGCTAATTTTTTGCACCTTTAGTAGAGACGGGGTTTCACCATGTTGACCAGGATGGTCTCGATCTCTTGACCTCGTGATCCACCCGCCTCGGCCTCCCAAAGTGCTGGGATTACAGGCTTGAGCCACCGCGCCCAGCCTGCTACAAAAAATTTAAAAATTAGCTGGGAGTGGTGGTGCATGCCTGTAGTCCCCGATACTCAGGAGGCTGAGGTGGGGGATCACTTGAGCCTGGGAGGTAAAGGATGCAATAAGTCGTGATTGTGCCACTGCACACCAGCCTGTGAGACAGAGCAAGACCCTATCGCAAAAAAAAAAAAAAAAAAAAAAAAATTTAGGCCAGGTGTGGCGGTAATCCCAACACTTTGGGAGTTCAAGGGAGTGATCAGGAGTCTGAGACCAACCTGGCCAACATGGTAAAACTCCGTCTCTACTACAAATACAAAAGTTAGCCAGAAGCGGTGTTGCAACACCTCTAGTCCCAGCTCCTGGGGTGGCTAAGCACGAGAATTGAACCTGGGAGGCAAACACTGCAGTGAGCCAAGATCATGCCGCTGCACTCCAGCTTGGGTAACAGAGCAAGGTTCTGTCTCAAAAAAAAAAATTTAGTTTCAGGATATATTGGATTTGGGAATTGTGGATAAATGATAAATGCACACTTTCTTGGATAATGCTGTAGATAGAGGTAAAAAAAAATAGAGTTTCAAGAAGAAAGTGGTGGTTTTTGTTTTGTTTGGTTTTGTTTTTCAGGATAAGTACAAGATTATTATTATTATTATTATTGAAAGTGGTGTTAAATATTACTGAGAGATGAAGGACAAGAATTGAAGAAAGGTCATCAAACTTGGTGATCAGGAGCTTAATAGAGATATTGTCAGAAGCACACTCCTTAAGTATATAAAGTAATGAGAGCAGAAGTCAGCCTTTTTTTTTTTTTTTTTGAGGCAGAGTTTTGTTCTGTCGCCAGGAGCCAGGCTGCAGTGCAGTGGTGCAATCTCGGCTCACTGCAACCTCCAGCTCCTGGGTTCAAGCAGTTCTCCTACTTCAGCCACCTGAGTAGCTGGGCATGGGCCCAGCTAATTTTTGTATTTTTTAGTAGAGACGGGATTTCACCATGTTGGCCAGGATAGTCTCCATCTCTTGACCTTGTGATCTGCCCACCTCAGCCTCCCAAATTGTTGGGATTTCAAGTGTGAGCCACCAGGCCCAGCAGAAGTCAGCTTTTAAGAGGGTTAAAGAGTAAGACAATAACCCTTTTAAGAGGGTTAAAGAGTAAGACATATTCATGCCCAGAAAATGGTTAATTTAAAAAGACAAAGAATATAAAGTATTGACAACCACTTAAAGCAAGTGGCATTTATATTCACTGCTGGTGGTAGTGCGTTTTGGAAAATTGTTTGGCAATCTCTGCTATATGCATAACCCCTGATGCACCAATTCTAGCCTATGTAAGTGCTCAGCAAAATGCATGCACATGAACTCAAGGAAACATCTACAGGAATGTTCACATCAGCTTTGTTTTGGAATAGTGGTGGGTATTCATTACATTATATTTCTTTTTTTTCTTTCTTTCTTTCTTTTCTTTTTTTAACTCAAACATGGCAGCATAGTTCTCCTAGATCATTATATTGTAAATCAAATTAACTACAAATAAATAAAATGCACCATACATGAACCACTGACAACCACTGGTCATGAACCAAGGATTTTAATTTATTCCAAACTGTGTGGTGAGGTTCATAAGAAAAGGTGAAGAATGTAAGTCCTTAATGAGAATGCACCTATCCAAAAAGGGATTAGGCCAGGTGCAGTGGCTCACAAACTGTAATCCCAGCACTTTGGGAGGCCAAGGCAGGCAGATCACTTGAGGCCAGGAGTTTGAGACTAGCCTGGCCAACATGGTGAAACCCTGTCTCTACTAAAAATACAACAATCAGCCAGGCATGGTGGCACGCACCCGTAATCCCAGCTACTAGGGAGGCTGTGGCAAGAAAATCTCTTGAACCTGGGAGGCGGAGGTTGAAGTAAACTGAGACAGTGCCACTGCACTCCAGCCTGGGTGACAGAGTGAGATTCTGTCCCAAAAAAGTGGGGGGAGGGAGTTAATTATGCATACATTTACAAAATAAACATCTGTCAAAGCCAGCCAAGAATATTTGCTCCATGATGCTGGAAAACGTCTAAAGAGTTCTGCAAATCATTTCAATATTGTGACCAAAACTTTTCCAATTGGTCCATTTCTCCAATTACTTTGCTGCCTTCCCCAAAACCCTGAACTGGAAAAAAAAAAAAAAAAAAAAGAGTATGATATACATGACAATCATGCTGGGAAAGTCAGAGCCCTGCAGATTTTAGAACTGGCAAAGGAGAACTCAGTGTAGAATAACCCGTGTCTGGCCAAAGCTGAAGCCTGGCCAACCTCCCTGGATGCTGTGAAAATTCTTTGGCCACAGTTCTGATGTCCTAACATCTGAGGTTGCATCATTCTTCCCGTAGTTGCTTCTGGTCTGAATATCAACAGCATATGATGAAAACATGTCAGGGTAGAGGCAAAAGGTATTTGTCATATTTTTTTTTTCTTGCTTTCTCTTCCTTCCTTTTTTCCACAGAAAAGTGGAGAAAATATTTTAAAAGACCACCTCAGAAATCAAGAAGACAGTGAAAATGAAAGGTAGAAAGTTCAATTCATGGTAAAATTCTTATTTTTCCTGTGCTGTTTGGCCTGATCCTTCCCTTTCCTGAAGCCCTCATATGGCTTCCCAGGATTGTCAAATAGATATTTCCTGTGCTAGTACGGCTCAGGAGGGACAGCGGCAGGCAGCATGGAACACAGGAGAAACAGAATAGATTAACAGTGGATTGAAGAATCTTGGCAACTGTGGAAAATACTTTTTTTTTTTGGAGACGGAGTTTCGCTCTTGTTACCCAGGCTGGAGTGCAATGGCGTGATCTCGGCTCACCGCAACCTCCGCCTCCTGGGTTGAGGCAATTCTCCTGCCTCAGCCTCCTGAGTAGCTGGGATTACAGGCACGTGCCACCATGCCCAGCTAATTTTTTTGTATTTTTAGTAGAAACAGGGTTTCACCATGTGGACCAGGATGGTCTCGATCCTTCGACCTCGTGATCCACTTGCCTCGGCCTCCCAAAGTGCTGGGATTACGGGCTTGAGCCACCGCGCCCGGCCTGAAAATACTTTTAAAAGGAGGCTGAAGGCAAATTTCTCTTAGAAAACTAAAGAACCGAGGCAGGGCACAGTAGCTCACATCTGTAATCCCAGCAGTTTGGGAGGCTGAGGCAGGCAGATCACTTGAGGTCAGGAGTTTGAGACCACCCTGGCCAACATGGTGAAACTCCATCTCTTCTAAAAATCCAAAAATTAGCCAGACGTGGTGGCAGGTGCCTGTAATTCCAGCAACTCAGGAGGCTGAAGCAGGAGAATTGCTTGAACCTGGGAGGCAGAGGTTGCAGTGAGCCCAGATGGCACAACTGCACTCTGGCCTGGGAAACAGAGAGAGGCTCCGTCTCAAAAAAAGAAAAAGAAAAGAAAACTTAAGAGCAGTTGTTGAATTTATGCCTTATGATTTCAATCATTTCTCTCTCTCTCTCTCTTTTTTTTTTTTTAAAGATGGGGTTTCACCATGATGGCCAGGCTGGTCTTGAACTCCTGACCTCAGGTGATCCACCCAACTCGGCCTCCAAAAGTGCTAGGATTACAGGCATGAGCCACTGCACCCAGTTGATTTCAATCATTTCTAAGTGTCCTCTCACTGACATTTACTTAAGGTCATCATACTCTACCATCTTTTAATATCTCATGATTCTCTTGATCCTTTCCCAGTATATGACCACTCTTTTTGAAATGAAGTCCAGATTGACTAGCATTTTGCCTCAAAGGATCAGAGGAAGAGATAGAGCTGGAAATTTGAGGTCTGTATAATTGGGGGTAGTGAATAAAATGAGTGGAAAGGATTTGATCAGGATGTCTCAGTGTTCTGAAGTACCTAGAAAGAAAGTGTAGGTGAAAAGGATTTCCTTCGTGCCCAACCCAGCATAGATCAACAGGTGAGTTATAGTTTATAGATAGAAAAAAGACAGGCCTACTGGTACACCAGAAGCTGCACAGTCCAAGGACATTAGGATTCTGGAGTGCTGGCTTCAGCTTCCTTATTTGAGAAACACTAACCTAATACGAAGTTGATTGAATCATTGCCTTTCTGCATTTATTTGACTGCCTTTTCCCAAGTGTCAGCTTACTGAATAAAAAACCTACCCTGAAATTCTGCTTTCCTTGGCCTCTCCTCTGTTGAACTTGGTTGAATAGAATGCCTGACTCCTGCCTAACTTGGCTTTGTTCACCTTGGCTTAGGCTGAAGCAACTGGACAAGTTGGCTCAGAGTCTGAGGAGTTAGAGCCTGCTGACCTCACAGCTACCCTCCCACTTCTCACATGGCCAGTTCCTGCCCAGTCTGGTTTGTGAACAGTTCTTGGCAAATACCCTGGAGGAGAATAGCGCCACTAACAATAGCAACTCTCTTTTTAGCCTGAACCTCTTAGTACTCAGGACTGTGAATCTAGGGAAACCAAAAATAACATATGTAATTGCAGTGGGTTACCCTAACTGTCTACTTCTAGTCTTAACAACATCCAGTTATTCCAGTAGATATTTAGCTGCTTGTCGTGGAAAAATAGCTGGGCTTATAGCCAGGCAGAGCTAGTTTCAAGACCTAGCCCAGCCATTTACTAATTTTGTGACATTGGCCAAGTTCCTAATTTGAGCCCGTTAGAATTGAAAGAGGGAATGTACATGTAAGTGCTTGGAAACGTCCAAAGTATTATACATCACAAAGTTAAACCATTAGTACTGGGAAATAGGGATAATTTGACTGTTTCAGGAAACAGAGTAATTTAAACATTCAAAAAGCACTTGAAGCAGCCTGAAGCAAGATGGAGCTTACTAGTTGACACCAGTCTTAAAAATAAACAACTAAACTATACTGTAGTTAAAGGCACTCTTCCCTTTTATTCATGATGAAGTTGGAAGTGGGGAAGGACTTACCAGATCCATTCATATCAAGGAATGACACAGAAGGAAGATGGGCCCTCACACCTAGTAAGTAGAGGAAAGGTGGTCATTGCTTACATGCCAGCTATGCTGGCAAACTGGTTTTCTCTGAAGTTAAGCCCTTGTTTTTGTCATTTAGAATTTTATTTTATATATAATAAAACGGGTTGGTTCCTCAGACTTAGGCATATTTTTTTTCCTGTATCACTCTTGTGCCTATATAAAAAGGAAAACAGGCCAGTCACAGTGGCTCATACCTGTAATCCCAGCACATTGGGAGGCCTAGACAGGCGGATTGCTTGAGCTCAGGAGTTCAAGACCAGCCTAGGCAGCATGGTAAAAACCCATCTTTACCCTAAAAATACAAAAATTAGCCTGGAGAGATAGTACAAGCCTGTAGTCTCAGCTACTCGGAGGCTGAGGTGGGAGGATCACTTGAGCCCAGATGGTTGCATCATCAGTAAGCCAAGATTGAGCAATAGCATTTCAGCCTGGGTGACAGAGCAAGACCTGTTTGGAAAAAAAAAAAAAAAAAAAAAAAGATACTCCTCCAAGTCCAGATCCCTATGGTGGCTTCCTGCTTTAGTTGTTCTTTTTTTTTTTTTTTTTTTTTTTTTTTGAGACGGAGTTTCGCTCTTGTTACCCAGGCTGGAGTGCAATGGCGCGATCTCGACTCACCGCAACCTCCGCCTCCTGGGTTCAGGCAATTCTCCTGCCTCAGCCTCCTGAGTAGCTGGGATTACAGGCACGCGCCACCATGCCCAGCTAATTTTTTGTATTTTTAGTAGAGACGGGGTTTCACCATGTTGACCAGGATGATCTCGATCTCTTGACCTCGTGATCCACCCGCCTCGGCCTCCCAAAGTGCTGGGATTACAGGCGTGAGCCACCGCGGCCAGCCCTAGTTGTTCTTTAACAGGCTCAGCTGCAAAGATTACCATGTACCCCATTGGTCTCATGTCCCAGTACAATGATCTCTAGCCCCTGGCTACCCTCTGCTATCTCCAGAGAGCCCCAGGTTGCTGCCCTCTATAGTCATAGACATGATGTCCACCTCTCTACGGTGTAGTGGGGCCACTGTTCTTGTAGTCACACTGGCTCTGCAGTAGCTTAAGAGCCTATCCTGCTGTGGTATCTTACTTGCAGAATCTGTACTAGTTTGTAGAGCAGCTTTCCAATCCCAACGGTGAAATGTCCTAGAATCTTTTATGGTGGGATTGTGCCTGAAGCTCTTGCGAGTGGAGAAGCTGTGGCTGCTGCCTCCTGGGCTTGTTCTTTTTTAAATTTATTTATTCATTTTTTAGAGACCGTGTCTGGCTCTGTCACCCAGGCTGGAGTGCAGTGGCCCAATTATAGCTCATGGCAGCCTCAAACTCCTGGGTTCAAGCAATCCTCCCACCTTGGCCTCCCAAAGTGCTGGAATTACAGTTATAAGCTACCATGCTTATCCCTTTTAATAATTTCTTTTTTTTTTTTGAAACAGAGTTTCGCTCTTGTTACCCAGGCTGGAGTGCAATGGCGCGATCTCGGCTCACCGCAACCTCCGCCTCCTGGGTTCAGGCAATTCTCCTGCCTCAGCCTCCTGAGTAGCTGGGATTACAGGCACGCCCCACCATGCCCAGCTAATGTTTTGTATTTTTAGTAGAGACGGTGTTTCACCATGTTGACCAGAATGGTCTTGATCTCTCGACCTCGTGATCCACCCGCCTCGGCCTCCCAAAGTGCTGGGATTACAAGCTTGAGCCACCGCGCCCGGCCCCCTTTTAACAATTTCTAATGGTATTCTGGCTAAGGACTGGCAGGAAGGTAATTTTCAGATTTACTTATCTTCATTTGTCCTGCTGCTACCTTCACACATCCTCCTGTAACGGAGGATTCTCCAGTTTAGAGTTCTGTGTTCTGTACCTTCCCCGTGCTTCCTATCTTTCCATCTGGGTGTCAGCACTGACCTGGGAAACTCTCTATCATCCCATTCATTTATGTAGCCTTTACTCTATTATTATTATTATTATTATTATTATTATTTTCAGATCCAGACCTACAGATGCAGCCTTTACTCTGTAAGGTTGAAAGGAGAGACGGCCGGGCGCGGTGGCTCAAGCCTGTAATCCCAGCACTTTGGGAGGCCGAGGCGGGATCACGAGGTCGAGAGATCGAGACCATCCTGGTCAACATGGTGAAACCCCGTATCTGCTAAAGATACAAAAAATTGGCTGGGCGTGGTGGCGCATGCCTGTAATCCCAGCTACTCAGGAGGCTGAGGGAGGAGAATTGCCTGAACCAGGAGGCGGAGGTTGCGGTGAGCCGAAATAGCGCCATTGCACTCCAGCCTGGGTAACAAGAGCGAAACTCCGTCTCAAAAAAAAAAAAAAAATTTAAATAAATAAATAATTAATTAATTAAAAAAGAAACCAGGATGCACAGCAGGAGGTGAGCAGCAGACAAGCAAGCATTACCACCTGAGCCCTGTCAGATTGGCAGCATTAAATTCTCACAGGAACACAAACCCTGTTGTGAACTGCACATGATCTATGTTGCTGAGGGGTCGAGGTTGCTGGCTCCTTATGAAAATCTAATGCCTGATGATCTGAAGTGGGCAGTTTGATCCCAAAACTACCCCCCAACCCTGGTCTGTGGAGAAATTGTCTTCCACAAAACTAGTCCCTGATGATGTCAAAAAGGTTGGGAACCACTGCTACAGAGCATTTAAGGGGAATGATAATCTTGTAACAGGGTCTATGTAATTATGAGGCAATAGGCAGCAAGTAACTATGAGGCAGCAGGTTAGGGAGAGCAAGCTGACCTAATAATTCATGCTGAATGTGCTGTAAACCTGGTTTATTTTTGTTTTTTCCCCTTTCTTCTTCCCTGATTAATTTGTAAAGTTTATAGGCATAATTTCAGTAAGAAGGCCCTCACCAGATATGAGCCCCTCAACCTTCGACTACCCAGCCTCTAAGACTGCAAGAAATAAATCCCTGTTCTTTACAAATTACCTAGTCTCAGTAGTCTGTTACAGCAGCACAAAATAGGCTAATACAGTAAGTTTATAATCTCTTCCCTTAATAGCCTGGCCAGGTCCAGCATGCTCTTCTCAGTCTGTGACTGACTGGCCAACAGCATGACATCAAATGGCAGAGGATGGCACTGATGGGTGCTATGCCCATCTTCACCATTTGGACATGGTTGTAAAATTCTATCCTTTCTCCTCTTTTGCTGATCCTGATGAAGTGGTTCTCAAACATCAGTGTGTTTGGCATGTACCTGAATATATTGCACTTCCCTTCCTTGCTGAGTAGTTGCTGAAGTTGCCCTTAGAGATATTAAACAAGCCCACTGTGCAGCAGCCACTGTGGACTGAGTAGTCCAATCACATGGATTCACTGCTCATGGTTATCGTTTCTCCCTTCCCTCCCCCTCCCCTCCCCTCCCCTTTTCTTTTCTCTTTGAGATGGAGTTTTACTCTTGTTGCCCAGGCTGGAGTGCCATGGTGCAATCTCAGCTCACCAGAACCTCCGCCTCCAGGTTCAAGTGATTCTCCTCCCTCAGCCTCCTGAGTAGCTGGGATGACAGGCATGAACCACCACACCCAGCTAATTTTGTATTTTTAGTAGAGACAGGTTTCTCTATGTTGGTCAGGTTGGTCTTGAACTCCCAACCTCAGATGATCTGCCAGCCTTGGCCTCCCAAAGGTGCTGGGATTATAGGCATGAGCCGCCACACCCACCCATGGTTATTGTTTTTCAAGAAAGTTCTGCCTCTGAATTCTATCCTCTTGAGGAGTCTGCAATAGTTTTCCATGCCACATAACAAAGCCACAAACTTAGCAACTTAAGACAACACACATGTATTACCTCATAATTGTCATGGTTTTGACAGGTCTTCTGCTCAAGATCTCACAAGGCTGCAGGCAAGGCATGGGCCAGGGCTGGGTCTCAACTGAAGCCTGGGGTGAAGACTGGGGACCCCTGCTGTGTCGATAACAACTTGAACATTACAAAACATTAAATTTTCCTCTTTGAGATATTCTGTCAAGTACCGCAAATACCAGTGAAACTACTGATACCAGCTAGTCTGAAGGACCCCACAAGCTCACATGGCTTTTGAAAAAATTCATTTCTTTGATGTTGTAGAATTTGCAGTCGCTTCCTTTCTCAAAGCTGGTAACAGAGCACCCTCTCTTCAGGAAGATTCTAGCCCCTCTTTTTTAAAATTTTTAATTATTTATTTATTATTATTATTTTTTCTTGTGACACAGCCCTCAGGAGGTCCTGAGAACATATGTCCCCCCTCTTTTTCTTTTTTTTTGAGACGGAGTTTCGCTCTTGTCACCCAGGCTGGAGTGCAATGGCGCGATCTCGGCTCACCGCCACCTCCGCCTCCTGGGTTCAGGCAATTCTCCTGCCTCAGCCTCCTGAGTAGCTGGGATTACAGGCACGTGCCACCATGCCCAGCTAATTTTTTTGTATTTTTAGTAGAGACGGGGTTTCACCATGTTGACCAGGATAGTCTCGATCTCTTGACCTCGTGATCCACCCGCCTTGGCCTCCCAAAGTTCTGGGATTACAGGCTTGAGCCACCGCGCCCGGCCTTTTTCTTTTTTTTAATGAGACGGGGTTTCACCATGTTGGCCAGGCTGGTCTCGAACTCTTGACCTCAGGTGATCCGCCCATCTCAACCTCCCAAAGTACTGGGATTACAGGCAGGAGCCACTGTGCCAGCTCTAGCCCCTCTTTTAAGAGATTGTACCTGACTCAAGAGAATCTCTTTTTTGATTAACTTAATCAAGAAGCCACTTGCTTATCTATTTGCAAACAGGACACTGTGTATTATGCTAACTGATGTCAGCTAAAGAATAATGAGGTTCATAAGACTGGAAAGAAAAGATTTCTTTCTTTTTTCTTTTGAGTTGGAGCTTATTCTGTTGCCCAGGTTGGAGTGCAGTGGTGTGATCTCCTCTCACTGCAAACTTCGCCTCCTGGGCTCAAGCGATTCTCCTATATCAGCCTCCCAAGTAGCTGGAATTATAAGCATGTACCACCACGCCCAGCTAATTTTGTATTTTCAGTAGAGACAGGGTTTCTCCATGTTGGCCAGGCTGGTCTCAAACTCCTGACCTCAGGTGATCCAGCCACCTTGGCCTACCAAAATTCTGGGATTACAGATGTCAGCCTCTGCACCTGGCTGAAAAGATTCATTTCTCATAAATGGTTGCAGCCTGCAGAGTGGCCATTCCAACAGGCTGGGAAATGTAGTCTCTGAATAGAAGTTCTGCACTTCAAAGGAAGGGCAAAAGGAGTAAGAGTTGGCCAGGCACGGTGGCTCACACCTGTAGTCCTAGCACTTTGGAAGGCTGAGGTGGGTGGATCACAAGGTGGAGAGATGGAGACCATCCTGGTCAACATGGTGAAACCCTGTCTCTACTAAAAATACAAAAAATTAGCTGGGCATGGTGGCACATGCCTGTAATCCCAGCTACTCAGGAGGCTGAGGCAGGAGAATTGCCTGAGCCCAGGAGGCGGAGGTTGCGGTGAGCCGAGATCACGCCATTGCACTCCAGCCTGGGTAACAAGAGTGAAACTCCGTCTCAAAAAAAAATAAAATAGGCCGGGCGCGGTGGCTCAAGCCTGTAATCCCAGCACTTTGGGAGGCCGAGGTGGGTGGATCACGAGGTCAAGAGATCGAGACCATCCCGGTCAACATGGTAGAAACCCCGCCTCTACTAAAAATACAAAAAATTTAGCTGGGCATGGTGGCACGTGCCTGTAATCCCAGCTACTCAGGAGGCTGAGGCAGGAGAATTGCCTGAACCCAGGAGGCGGAGGTTGCGGTGAGCCGAGATCGCGCCATTGCACTCCAGCCTGGGTAACAAGAGCGAAACTCTGTCTCAAAAATAAATAAATAAAAAATAAAAAATAAAATAAACAAAATAAAATAAAATAAAAAGGAGTAAGAAATTATGCTGAACTGAGTGGCCAAATACACATATTTAATAGCTACAGGAGGAGTCATAAATATTTATGAAAAGAGAAACATACACAAGGGCAACTGAGCTTCATGACTCTTCATGGAGGCATGGAGGCATGGGTGGAGTTTTCAGCTCTCTGATGTCAAAAGGTGAAGCATTGGACGCTAACGGTACTCAGTGTGCATCCTCTCTAGACTGGCCAGAACCACTCCATGGTCAGTGGTCTATTATCAAGAAGGAATGCTGGTCAGTTGTTGTGTCTGATTGTTGTGTTGAAAACACAAGAAGGGGCGGAGTGAGTTTTTCTGTTTAACCCCTAGGGAAGAAAGCTTAATGGTGATTAGCAAGGGAGAGGGTATAATGAGGCATTTATGTCCAACCTCCCAACCCATCATGGCCAGGAACTCTGTTTTTAAGTTTTCTCTGGGGTCTCCTTGGCCAAGAGGGAGTCAGATCAGTTGGTTGAGGGCCTCAGGATTTTATTTTTTTCACCTCTTTTCTCATCACACCTCAGGCCTGCTGTCTCTGAGAGGTAGGTGGTAGTGTCGATGCTTACTGTGGGATGGGGCCAAACCGCAGCTCAAGGATAACGTTTGCCTCATACTACTGCTCAGGGTCTGGTTTTTAGGTCTCCACTGAAAGAATTAGAAGATGTAGTCAGTGAATTCCGGACATATAAGTCTCCCACAAACTGTCATTCATTCTCCCCGAGTCTCCTCTGTACTAATCCTACCTCCACCAGACCTGAGGCCCAGCTCAAATGGCACCAACTCCATGGTCTTCTCTGGCTCAACATCTAAAAGAAACCTCTGCTCCCTTAGTACTATCTTTACTCCTCTTGGACATTGCTTTTTGCCCTTTTTTATAATTCCATACCTCAAACGGGCACTCAACAATACCCACAAAATAAAGTTTCTCTGGCTGACTTTCTCACTTTGAGTGGAAAAGTTTAGTGTAAAGTGTTAAGTTTAGGGTAAAGCTGCTTCTTACATGTTTTAAGTGTGGCCTCTATACCTAGTGAACTGTAACCTCACTGGATGTGTAAACACACTGTAACACGCTCTTGTAACAAGTAGCTGAATCTCAGCCAATTACAGTAGCCATACTTCAACCATTCACAGGTGGCCAACTGTTCAAATTTGAATTGTGTTCAAGCTTTAACCAATCCACCTGTTTCTGTACCTCCCTCCTATTTTCTGTATATCACTTTCCTTTTATTGTCCAAAAATTTTCTCCCACCGTACAGCAGTAGTAGAGTCTCTCTGTATTTATTTTGAATCATGGGGTCTGCTTGATTCAAGAACCTTTCTTTGCTCAATTAAATTGTTTTAACTTTTCTTAAGTTTTTTGTTAATGTTTTTAGATAAACTCTATCCCCTATATTCTCTGTTAATAATTTTATTTTATGCTTCATTTTTTAAAAACCACTAATAGGGCCGGGAGCAGGAGAACTGCTTGAACCCAGGAGGCGGAGGTTGCAGTGAGCCAAGATCATGCGCTCTAGCCTGGGCAACAGAGAAAGACTCTGTCTAAAAAAAAAAGAAAAAAAAAAAAACCATTATGAGATATGTATAATTTTTTGTGTGTTTTGCTCATCAGCTATTAGTGTATTTTATGTGTGGCCAAAGTTAATTCTTTTTTCAGTGTGGCCCAGGGAAGCCAAAAGATTGGACACCCCTGACCTAGACCTTTCCTGAGCTTCAGTTTACGTATCTTTTTTTTTCTTTTTTTCTTTCAGTCTTGTATATCTAACTGCCTACCTCACATATCCACTCAGATATGTGAAAACAATTAATAGGGACGCTATTAGGCTGAGGTTGCTCCAGTCTTGGGTTCCTGCTTAAGCAAACTAAAACACAATTCAGTGTAAACACTAAGACAAAATGACTGGACGTGGTGGCTCATGCCAGTAATCCCAGCACTTTGGAAGGCCAAGAAGGGTGGATCACCTGAGGTCAGGAGATTGAAACCAGCTGGGCCAACATGGCAAAACCCTGTCTCTCCTAGAGATACAAAAATTAACCGGGTACACTAGGGGGTGCCTATAATCCCAGCTACTGGGGAGGCTGATGCAGGAGAATTGCTTGAACCTGGAAGGCAGAGGTTGCAGTGAGCTGAGATCACAACATTGCACTCCAGCCCAGGTGACAAGAGCAAAACTCCATCTCAAAAACAACAACAACAACAAAAAATAAACAGTAAGACAAAAAACAAACAGACAAAAAATCCAGTAAGACAAAACTTACCCGGTTAGAAACCACCAACCAATCTCTCACTAGGAACTCTCCACTGGACCACACCCAAAGAGGGCAAAGGCTTAGCTACAGCCAATCAAGTAATTATTTCCACGTTTAGCCAATAAAGTTCACTGCCTCTGCTGCTGGTGGGGAGCTCTCTGAACTTTTGAGCGCTGCCTGATTCACGAGTCCTTCTTTGCTTCAATAAATTCTTCTAAATTTAATTCATCTGAAGTTTCTCTATTAACAGATGTTGGCTGGGTGCAGAGGCTCACGTCTGTAATCCCAGCACTTTGGGAGTCCAAGGAGGGTGGATCACCTGAGGCCAGGAGTTTGAAACCAGCTGGGCCAACATGGTGAAACCCCATCGCTATTAAAAATATGAAAATTAGCTAGGCAAGGTGGCATATGCCTGTAGTCTCAGCTACTCAGGAAGCCGAGGCAGAAGAATCCCTTGAACCTGGGAGGTGAAGGTTGCAGTGAGCTGAGATCGCACCACTGCGCTGCAACCTGGGTGACAGAGCAAGACTCCATTTCAAAAACAAAAACAGATGTTAAATTTTTCATTTGTATGTGCCAGATATTTTGTATTAGTCTTTCCAGATCCGGTTTCTACCTCTCACTACCCTATTCCCTGCTCTTGGAGGCTGATTTTTAAGAATTACATCAGTGGACTCCCTTGTCTTCTTGCTTCGGCTTGGGTTTGGCCAATGGAGGTCAGAGGAAGAGGAAATAAGGTTATTTCCCTGGGTGCTCCCTGCAAGCAAGGTCACCTCAGGATAAAGTGTCCTTGATTGATGTCAGTGTTTCTTCAGAGTATAAATTTTTCTCATCTCAGCTTTCCCTCTTATTCATTTCTCTTTTTTTTTTTTTTTTTTTTTTGGAGACAGAGTCTTGCTCTATCTCCCAAGGTGGACTGCAGTGGTGTGATTTGGCTCACTGCAACCTCCGCCTCCCAGGTTCAAGTGATTCTCGTGTCTCAACCTCCAGAGTAGCTGGGAATATAGGCATGTGCCACCATGCCTGGCTAATTTTTGTATTTTTGATAGAGATGAGGTTTCACCATGTTGGCCAGGCTGATCTTGAACTCCTGGCCTCAAGTGATCTGCCTGCATCGGCCTCCCAAGGTGCTGGGATTAAAGGTGTGAGACACTGCACCCAGCTCCTCCTATTTCTTTCTTTATAGCCCAGGAGTTATTGCTTTTTCTCATGTAACTACCTAAACTCGGGCCACACCTTTGTAAGTAGTCCCTTTGTTAAAACTCTTCTGGGATTATTTTGAGTATGTCATTGATTTGCCTTAGATACAATGCCTCTGGTAGTCTGAATAATGGTCCCCAAAATATCCAGGTCCTAATCTGTGGAAGCTGAGAATGTTACCTTATCTGGCTAAGGGACTTTGTAGATGTGATTAAGTTAATCTTGAGATAGGAAGACTATCCTTAATTATTTGATGGGCCCAATGTATTCACAGGGTCCTCACTAGAGGGAGGCAGGATTTTAAGAGGAAATGACATGACAAAAGCAGAAAGAGCATTGAAGATGCTGTGCTGCTAACTCTGAAGATGGAAGAAGGGGCTGTGAGCTAAGGAATGCAAAGAATGTAGCTCCAGAGGCTGGAAAAGAAGGGGGCGAGGCCTTACTGTATACCTTGGTTTTGGCGCTATGAAATTATTTTGGACTTCTAGCCTTCACATTTCTGCTGTTTTTTTTTTTTTTTTTTGAGACGGAGTTTCGCTCTTGTTACCCAGGCTGGAGTGCAATGGCGCGATCTCGGCTCACCGCAACCTCCGCCTCCTGGGTTCAAGCAATTCTCCTGCCTCAGCCTCCTGAGTAGCTGGGATTACAGGCATGTGCCACCATGCCCAGCTAATTTTTTGTATTTTTAGTAGAGACGGGGTTTCACCATGTATGGTCTCGATCTCTCGACCTCGTGATCCACCCGCCTCGGCCTCCCAAAGTGCTGGGATTACAGGCTTGAGCCACCGCGCCCGGCCACATTTCTGCTGTTTTAATCCACTAAATGTGTAGTAACTTCTTACAGCAGCCATAGGAAATTAATACAGTGCCCAAAATAGAACTTTCGATACTCTGTGCAAACTGGCTCCTATCTTGTCCACTTGGTTGTTTAATTTTTTTAATTTTGGAGACACAGCCTCTCTCTGTCACCCAGGCTGGAGTGCAGTGGTGTGACTGATCTCAGCTCACTGCAACCTCCGCCTCCCAGGTTCAAGCAATTCTGCTGCCTCAGCCTCCCCAGTAGCTGGGATTACAGGTACATACCACCACGCTTGGCTGAGTTTTTGTGTTTTTAGTAGAGATAAGGTTTCACCATGTTGGCTAGGCTGGACTCGAACTCCTGACCTCAAGTGATTTGCCCTCCGCAGCCTCCCAAAGTGTTGGGATTACAGGTGTGAGCCACTGTGCCAGGCCACTTGGTTGTTTGAACAAAAGATTTTATTCTTCCATTTTCTGTATGCTTTATTTCCAATCCATCACCAAGTGCTTTCAATTCCATGCTCAAAACTATATCTTGAATATCTCTACTTCTCTTCTAAAGTTTCTGGCACATGGCAGAAACACAATAACCATGTAAACAGTTGATGCATGACTGAATCTTCCTTACTTCCATTCCAGTCTAAGCTTCAATAATTAGTCAATCAACTGGCTTGTCTTGGTTCTTTTCCCTTAGGCCTCCTACAATCTGTTCTTCGAATTGCAGGGAAATTAATCTTTTCAAAACTGTAAATTAAAGCAGATTATTCTGTGGCTTAAAATCCTTTTACTTATTTCCCAATGGACTTTGAGTCAAATTCAAATGCTTCATTGTGCACTACAAAGGCCACCTATGTTTTGGAAGTCGCCTATCTGTCTTCTTTTGCCTCTCTCTTGCATCCTAACAATGCTGCAGCTTTCCCCCTGCCCCCCACCGCCTTTAGAGTAGAGACGTAAGACATTTCCTTTGTTGAGAAAGGTCTTTGTTTAACTGGAATTTCAAGGTTTCATCTTAAAGATCACGCCCTTAGCCAGGTGCGGTAGTTTACGACCATAATCCCATTAGTTTGGGAGGTCCAGGAAAGCGAATCGTTTGAGCTCACTTGAGCTCAAGAGTTCAAGACCGGCTGGGCGCGGTGGCTCAAGCCTGTAATCCCAGCACTTTGGGAGGCCGAGGCGGGTGGATCACGAGGTCAAAAGATCGAGACCATCCTGATCAACATGGTGAAACCCCGTCTCTACTAAAAATACAAAAAATTAGCTGGGCATGGTGGCGCATGCCTGTAATCCCAACTACTCAGGAGGCTGAGACAGGAGAATTGCCTGAACCCGGGAGGCGGAGGTTGCGGTGAGCCGAGATCGTGCCATTGCACTCCAGCCTGGGTAACAAGAGCGAAACTCCGTCTCAAAAAAAAAAAAAAAAAAAGAGTTCAAGACCAGCATAGGCAACGTGGCGAAACCCCATCTCTACAAAAAAAAAAAAAAAAAATTAGCCTGGCTTGGGCACCTGTAGTTCCTAGCTTCTTAGGAGGCGGAGGTGGGAGGATCCCCTGGGGGAAGGGTGGGTAGAGGGAGGATGCAGTGAGCGGATCTCATCAGTAAGACTCCTTCTCAAAAAAAAAAAAAAAAAATCACGCCCCCCTGAGAGGCTTTTCTTTACCACCCAACTCCACCTTGATTACTCACTGTCACAGCTCCCTATGTATTGCCTTTCCAGCGTAAATCGCAACTGTTTGTCAGTGAATTCCATGACAGAAAGAACCTAGCTTTTGGTTTGGCACATAATTGTTAAAGAAATCGAGTACTATATTTGGCTAGGCCGAAATTATTTTGCTTATCAGTTTGTGAGCAACTTGAGGGCAGAGTCCTGAATTATTCGAGTTTGTTGACCTCTAGGGGGGTTAGTCCAGTACATGGTCTAGAATTGCTCATATCTGCCTTTTCAAAAATGAATCAAATACAAGGATAAAGATGTGGACAGGAACGCAAGAAAGGGAGCAACGAAGATGAGTAGTTTCAGGGAAAAGTCAATGTAGAAGGAAACTTGAGAAACGAATTGCAGAAGGCAGCCACTTCAAGTCATCAACGAGGCTGTACCTCCTCACGAGACGTCAAAGGAGACGTCAAGAAACTCAACCAATGCTTCTCGCGAGAGGAAAGATTGACCGCTCGCAAGCGTACGTCAGCTGGTGCCCCGCCTTCCCTGGGCCCCACCCACTCCCTGTCCTCCCACCTCGAACCAGCCATTTGGGCGTGTGACGTCATGGCGCTGTGCGTGGCCGTGGCGGCGGCGTAGGGGGCGGGTCCGCGACGCAGCGCAGGAGGAGGAAGTGGTGAGGTTGTTGCTCCCTCTGCGCCCACCACTGGCTCTTGGGGCGCAGAGAGGGGCCGCGGTATCCGCGGCTGCGTCGAGCTACCTTGCAGTTCCCTCCATGTTCCCCGGCGCTACCGCTTCCCTTCCTAAGGCCACCGCTTGCCCCGGGGTCTATGGAAGTAATGGAAGGACCCCTCAACCTGGTGAGTGTCCCACAGCGTCTGTCGTGGGTGCCTTCGCCTCAGGAGCCCGGCCACGTCCCCGGCGCGTCGGCTAACCTTTGAGGCCTGGGGGTTGGTTTGGCAGAGGTGGGCGGTTTGGCAGGGGTGGGCGGTTTGGCAGGGGTGGTCGCAGAGGCTCTGAGTGGGTGCTAGGCAGGCCCTGGCCGAACTGCGGCTCCAGACCAGCCACTTCAGACTTTGCCTTCCTGGGGGATCCCTGGGAAGCTCTTGGCGCCCCCTGCCGCGGGGCTCTGGGCGAGGGGATGCCACCAACTGGGGCTGCCACCTCCTCTCTGGCTGGGGGAAGTCCTCCTAACGCCACGTAGCCACCCTCCCTACAGCCTGGAGAGGCACTGAAGCCGGCCAAGGCAGAGATGGTGTGTGATACTGATTTTAAGTTCAAACAGGAGGGCCTAAAACGCCCCGCTTTGGAGAGAGGAATGAAGAGCCTCCTCACCCCTCACTTCTCTCTCATTTCTCACATATATTCACATGCATAAAGTGAGTCTTCTCCCAACTATATTAGAGGGAGCTGGGGAAAAACACAGCCATTGTTGTTGATTGATGCCTAAATTGATAAATCTGAGCTAAAAAAAAAAAAAAATCCTATTTTTAGCTCAGATTTATCAATTTAGGCATCATTAAAGTGTAATAGGTGTTTGCTGTTCTCAGGAAAATGGCTGATAACCTGTTTACTTATGTTTTAAGGCGTTTCAGGTGTTGCAATTAGAAAAAAGCAGAACCCCACTAACAACAGGAAACAGGAATTCTTTCCAGACTGGCCACAGCATCTTTTAGTTTCTCAGAGAGGTTACCCATTTTGGATTCAAAAGTTAGGTTACTAAGGTTGCACACAGGAAGAACTTTTAAGTCGCAGGTTTACAATTCATTTGCGATGGTGGGATTGAAAAAAAGCACTATAGAGGATTCTTCTCTCTCAGAACTCTGAGCCCTAGTAAAGCAGTAGAGCCTGGTGGCTTAAGATTATAGGTTCTGAAGCTATGCTACTTGGATTTGAATTCTAACCTTGTCACTTGATAGCTATGTTACCTTGGGCGAACTACTTGACCTCACTCTGCTTCAGATTTGTTGTCCGGATTAAAGGAGTAAATAGGTGTAAAGCACTTAGAACTGTAATAAGTACATAGTACAGTGTAAGAGTTAGCGATTATAGCCAGACCATAAGCCCTTAATTTAAAATCTATTTGTAGAATAAAGGTTTGAAATTGAGCTTTAAAAGTGTAAGATTATTGGACCAAATCACTGGTTCCCGGTTAGCTGCTGTGAGGAGCCCCTCCCAGTTTTAAGTTGGGCCTTGTCCCAGGTGGTAAGAGTTATTTACGCTTAATAACTTTTACCTGTAGAATTGGACTACATTTGTGAGGTTTTTTTTGAGACGGAGTTTCGCTCTTGTTACCCAGGCTGGAGTGCAATGGCGTGATCTCGGCTCACCACAACCTCCGCCTCCTGGGCTCAGGCAATTCTCTTGCCTCAGCCTCCTGAGTAGCTGGGATTACAGGCACGCGCCACCATGCCCAGCTGATTTTTTTATATTTTTAGTAGAGACGGGGTTTCACCATGTTGACCAGGATGGTCTCGATTTCTTGACCTCGTGATCCACCCGCCTCGGCCTCCCAAAGTGCTGGGATAACAGGCTTGAGCCACCGCGCCCGGCGTTTTTTTTTTTCTTTTTTTTCTTTTTCTTTTTTTTTTTTAAATAGAGACGGGGTTTCACCCTGTTAGCCAGGATGGTCTCGATCTTCTGACCTCGTGATTCACCCGACTCAGCCTCCCAAAGTGCTGGGATTACAGGCGTGAGCCACCGCGCCCGGCAATTTCTATTTGTTTTTAAGACTAGTCAAGTGCAGTAGTGAGAAGCGGGGAAAGAGTAGAGCAAGGAGTTCGATCTGTAACTGACTGAACAATCAGTTGAGATAGCTCACCACCTTTGGACCAGCCATTTGTGAGTTGTTGTTAAACCAGGGAACTGGCCAGGCACCGCAGCGTGGCTCATGCCTGTAATCCCAGCACTTTGGGACACCGAGACGGGTGGATCAGGAGCTCAGGAGTTTTACACCAGCCTGGGCAACATGGTGAAACCTGATCTCGACAAAAACAAAAAAAAATACAAAAATAACCTGGCGTGGTGACGCCTGCCTGCCTGCCGTCCCAGCCCCGGAGGCTGAGGTGGGAGGACCACTTGAGTCCAGAGGTGGAGGTTGCAGCAAGCCGAGATCGTGCCACTGCACTCCAACCTGGGCGACAGAGAGACTCTGACTCTAACCAGGGAACTGTCTTGCACTTTTCTTTTTTCTTTTTATTTGTTTATTTTTTTTAAGATGGGGTTCCACCATAATGGCCAGGCTGGTCTTGAACTGCTGACCTCAGGTGATCCACCCACCTCGGCCTCCCAAGTGCTAGGATTACAGGCGTAAGCCACTGCACCTGGCCTTCTTTTTTCTTTTTTATTTTTTGTTTGTTTCTTTTTTTATTTATCAACCCTTCTTGAATACCAAACTTTGTTGTTGTTGTTTTTATTTATTTTTTTGAGATGGAATTTTCCTGTTGTTACCCAGACTGGAGTGCAATGGCACGATCTCGGCTCACCGCAACCTCCGCCTCCTGGGTTCAAGCAATTCTCCTGCCTCAGCCTCCTGAGTAGCTGGGACTACGGGCACGCACCATCATGCCCAGCTAATTTTTTTTTTTTTTTTGAGATGGAGTTTCGCCCTTGTTACCCAGGCTGGAGTGCAATGGCCCAATCTCGGCTCACTGCAACCTCCGCCTCCTGGGTTCAGGCAATTCTCCTGCCTCAGTTTCCTGAGTAGCTGGGATTACAGGCACGCGCCACCATGCCCAGCTAATTTTTTGTATTTTTAGTAGAGACGGGGTTTCACCATGTTGACCAGGATGGTCTTGATCTCTCGACCTCGCAATCCACCCGCCTCGGCCTCCCAAAGTGCTGGGATTACAGGCTTGCGCCACCGCGCCCGGCCTAATTTTTTTTGTATTTTTAGTACAGACGGGGTTTCACCTTGTTGACAAGGATGGTCTCGATCTCTTGATCTCGTGATCCTCCCAAAGTGCTGGGATTATAGGTGTGAACCACTGCGCCCAGCCCAACTTTTCTTGTTTTTTTTTTTTTTTGAGATGGAGTTTCACTCTTGTTACCCAGGCTGGAGTGCAATGGCGTGATCTCCGCTCACCGCAGTCTCCGCCTCCTGGGTTCAGGCAATTCTCCTGCCTCAGCCTCCTGGCGTGAGCCACCACGCCCGGCCCTTTTCTTGTTTTTAAGACGACATGTAGTTTGCAATGAAATATAATGGATGTCTCAATACTGAAACTTCATAGGAGTGTTCCTAGAAGTAATCAGCTGTTTACAAAGTGCTTCAGCATTCAGGTGTCCTTGCAAAATGATCATTGGTTCAGTTCCAGTAGTTTCACTTTATTTGGCTGCAGCATAACCCCAGCCAACTGCTCCACGAGTGTGTGGTGTTTTGTGAGAAGACTGGAACTGGGTGACAGTTGCAGATGGAACTGCAGAATCACTACCAGTTTAGGAAAAATTAGTTAAATGGTGGCAAGACTGTTTAAATTCTTCTTTTTTCTTTCTTTTTTTTTTTTTTTTTGAGACGGAGTTTCGCTCTTGTTACCCAGGCTGGAGTGCAATGGCGCGATCTCGGCTCACCGCAACCTCCGCCTCCTGGGCTCAGGCAATTCTCCTGCCTCAGCCTCCTGAGTAGCTGGGATTATAGGCACGCGCCACCACGCCCAGCTAATTTTTTGAATTTTTAGTAGAGACTGGGTTTCACCATGTTGACCAGGATGGTCTTGATCTCTCAACTTCGTGATCCACCCGCCTCCGCCTCCCAAAGTGCTGGGATTACAGGCTTGAGCCACCGCGCCCGGCTTTTTTTTTTTTTTTTAAGATGGGGTTTCACCATGTTGGTCAGCCTGGTCTTGAACTCCTGACCTCAGGTAATCTGCCTGCCTGGCCTCCAAAGTGCTTGGATTACAGGCGTGAGCCACCACACCTGGCCTAAATTCTTTTTATAAAACTGAGTGAATGTCAACAGAGTCTTTTTTTTTTTTTTTTTTTGAGACGGAGTTTCGCTCTTGTTACCCAGGCTGGAGTGCAATGGCGTGATCTCAGCTCACCGCAACCTCCGCCTCCTGGGTTCAGGCAATTCTCCTGCCTCAGCCTCCTGAGTAGCTGGGATTACAGGCACACGCCACCATGCCCAGCTAATTTTTTGTATTTTTAGTAGAGACGGGGTTTCACCATGTTGACCAGGATGGTCTTGATCTCTTGACCTCATGATCCACCCGCCTCGGCCTCCCAAAGTGCTGGGATTACAGGCTTGAGCCACCGCGCCCGGCCCCAACAGAGTCTTTTAAGCAGGCTAGGATAACTACGAATTCCAGCCATAAAATTTATGTGGGCAAATATCAGAAATTTGGCACCTTGAATTCTTTTTTTTGCGACGGAGTTTCGCTCTTGTTACCCAGGCTGGTGCAATGGTGCGATCTCGGCTCACCGCAACCTCTGTCTCCTGGGTTCAAGCAATTCTCCTGCCTCAGCCTCCCGAGTAGCTGGGACTACAGGCGTGCGCCACCATGCCCAGCTAATTTTTGTATTTTTGGTAGAGACGGGGTTTCACCATGTTGACCAGGATGGTTTCGATCTCTTGACCTCATGATCCACCCGCCTTGGCCTCCCAAAGTGCTGGGATTACAGGCATGAGCCACCGCGCCCAGCCACCTTGAATTCTTGAACCATTTGAAGCTTCAAAGATCTGATTTCCAGCATAATTGTTTATTCGAAGATAACAATAGAACAGACATTGACAGTTAACTTGATTGAGGACCAGTTACAGCCTCTGGCATTCAGAATTGTCACTCAGTTTTTTTTTTTTTTTTTTTTTTTTTTGAGACTGAGTTTCGCTCTCGTTACCCAGGCTGGAGTGCAATGGCGTGATCTCGGCTCACCGCAACCTCCGCCTCCTGGGTTCAGGCAATTCTCCTGCCTCAGCTTCCTGAGTGGCTGGGATTACAGACACGTGCCACCATGCCCAGCTAATTTTTTGCACCTTTAGTAGAGACGGGGTTTCACCATGTTGACCAGGTTGGTCTCGATCTCTCGACCTTGTGATCCACCCGCCTCGGCCTCCCAAAGTGCTGGGATTACAGGCTTGAGCCACCGCGCCCGGCATCACTCAGTTTTATAATATGGGGTTTTTTGGAAAATTCTGACATTCTTTTATGTCAATGAACACCTAATATCTAGTTGACTCAAGATGAGAGAGAGTCCTCAGTGCTATAATTTGAATGCCTTTGAGAATTCCGTTAGTATTATACAAGCTTTTTTTTTTTAATTCTCAGAGTTGCTAATGCATTAAGCTTTGTCTAATGACATCATAGTGTATTCCAAATTCATTGTATATAAGGACTCATGGTACATGGATTTGTAATCATGTGTCCTCAGAGCATCCTCAGAACTTAGTAAGATGTGTTTTCCAGTTTTACAGATAAATAAGCCTAAATGGAGAGAATTAGGTAATTACTTAGGTCAGTGACTTAAATACATTATGAATCACGACTTGTTTTGATATCAAGACCTCTTGATAGTAATACTGCCAGATTGTACTCATGTTCATTTCAATGTGGTTCTCATCTATTACTGAACTGTAGATTCTGTGTTAGCATTTAGTACCTCTGCTCCAGTATTGATCCTCAGAAATTCCTCACAGTGAATTTTTAATATCTGGAAGAGACTAGTTTGAAATATTCATTTTAATATGTACCACAGATAATGCATTCTAATTCTCTGGTTGAAGTTTGTCAAAAGAAAAATTATACTTAAGAAAAGAATAGCTAGTCTTTGCACTCTGAATAAGTTTGTTTCATTAAGGGTTTTTGGTCAATTTTTCTTTTCTTTCTTTTTTTTTTTTTTTTAAGAGTGGGTTTTACCATGTTAGCCAGGATGGTCTCGATCTCTTGACTTCATGATCTGCCCTTCTGGGCCTCCCAAAGTGCTGGGATTACAGGCATGAGCCACCATGCCTGGCCTTGTCTATTTTTCTTTTAAGAGGCAGAGTCTTACTCTTTCGCCCACACTCAAGGGATCCTCCTGCCTTAGCCCTCCCCAGTAGCTGGGACTACAGGTTTGTACCACCATGCCCAGCTAATTTTTAAAAAAAACTTTCTGTAGACATGGAGTCTTGCTGTGTTGCCCACGCTGATCTTGAACTCCTGGCCTCAAGCAGTCTTCCTGCCTCAACCTCCCAAAGTGTTGGAATTGCAGGGTGTGCCACTCTGCCCAGCCTGTCAATTTTAAATAGGAAAAAATTATGACTTATAATTACTTAGTGTATATTTAGGTATGTATTTCCACATACTTTGTCAGTGTGACTGTTGGTAACAAATGTCAAAACTTGTGTGAAATAATTTCTAGTTCTTTGGTTTGCTGCTGATTTGGAAAGTGACGTTAGACCTTCATTTGTATGCTCATGTTTTGCTTTCCTCTGCTGCAAAGACAGGGTCCATGTGACTGCCTGGCCACAAACATTTTCTATGTGTTTAGCCCTTAAGAGTGCTGAGAATGTTTGAGTAACAGCTTCCCTCCAGAGTGGTCAGTTTGTTTTTTTTTTTTTTTTTTTTGAAACGGAGTTTTGCTCTTGTTACCCAGGCTGGAGTGCAATGGCACGCGCCACCACGCCCAGCTAGTTTTCTGTATTTTTAGTAGAGATGGGGTTTCACCATGTTGACCAGGATGGTCTCGATCTCTTGACCTCGTGATCCACCCACCTCGGCCTCCCAAAGTGCTGGGATTACAGGCTTGAGCCACCGCACCTGGCTTAGAGTGGTCAGTTTTTAAATCACTTGAGGGAGTTAATGAAGCAAGTCTTTTGCATTCCAGCTTCTGTTAGAAAAGTAATCAGGTATCATGGTCCAAGGAATGGCCATGTACATGCCTGGAGCCCTTATAACTATCCCTTGTTAATTATGTTGGCTTTAAAATCTTCAAGGTAAAAAGAGGCAGTTTGAACCCCTTGTTTGTTGCCCTGAAAAATTCCAAGGAAAATTTCTTTGCCACAAGCTGGGCATAATGGAAGCACTCTGGAAAAAGGAGGTAGAGAGCACTAAGATATCCAGCAATTATTGCTGAGTGATGGGATTGGCATTGGACATGTCATGTGTATTTTTAATCTTTTCCTCTTAATAGCTAAATATGAGATATTCCTCCCATTTTACAGATGAAGACTTTGAAATGCTGGGTCAGTGGTGATAGTGGGATTTGAAAGGAAGATTAGGTTGGGTATGGTGTCTCACATCTGTAATTTGAGGACTTTGGGAGGCCAAGGCAGGTGGATCACATGAGGTCAGGATTTTGAGACCAACCTGGGCAACATGCTAAAACCCTGTCTTTACTAAAAATACAGTTAGCCAGGTGTGATGTCGCATGCCTGTAATCCTAGCTACTCGGGAGGCTGAGGCAGGAGAATCACTTGAATCTGGGAGGCAGAGGTTGCAGTGAGCAGAGAGGACACCATTGCACTCCAGCCTGGGCAAAAAGGGCGAAATGACATCTTAAGAAAAAGAAAGATTCAAAGTAGAATATTGAGCTTTCTATAAATCAGTGTTTATGTGTTTTGATTGTGGTCCACAAAGAAATTTTTGCAGAATGACAACACAGAGTATTACTGTAGAGCTGCTCCATTGTAGAAAATGGCTCCTGGAATTGTGCAAAACTGCAGGGCTCTCATAAATTTCACCAAAAACAAAACTTTTTGCTGTATGTGATGAACTCTACTATTTACAATTAGATATATATATTTTTTTGAGACGGAGTTTTGCTCTTGTTGCCCAGGCTGGAGTTCAACCTCCGCCTCCCAGGTTCAAGGGATTCTCCTGCCTCAGCCTCCTGAGTAGCTGGGATTACAGGCATGCACCACCACACCCAGCTAATTTTTGTATTTTTAGTAGAGATGCAGTTTTTCCATGTTGATCTGGCTGGTCTCAAACTCCGGACCTCAGGTAATCCACCTGCCTCAGTCTCCCAAAGTGCTGGGATTAGAGGCTTGAGCCATTGTGCCTGGTTTACAGTTACATATTTTTCTTTTTTTTGGTAGAAAGTGATTAAAGAGAGAGAGAAACAGGAGGAGAGAGAAATGGCCAACTCTCACACTGAGAGAATCCAGAAAGATGGAATCTAGGAGAGGAAAGCAGCTTCCACACTGAGTGGAAGGGAAGAGAGAGAGAGATGGAGTTTAGAAGGGGAAGACAGGCTTCCACGAGGGAGTGCGGAAGGGGACTCCAGAGGGGAAATCCAGGATAGAGAAAAATGGCTTCCACAGGAGTGTCCGTGGAAGGAGATCCAAACATGGAGTCCAAAGGGGTGTGGAAGAAGGGGACTTTTAACCTGGGAGGAACCCCCACCTTCTCTAAGACCCCAGACCAATGAAAAGAGTTCCTTAGAACTTCCACTGGAGTGATTGACTTTTTGTTTCTTCTTGTGCCCGTGAAATTTAAACATTAACTTAAAAAAATTTTTTTTTTATTTTAATTTTTTTTTTTTTTTTAAATACGGGGTTTCACCATGATGGCCAGATTGGTCTTGAACTTCTGACTTCAGGCAATCCACCCACCTCGGCCTCCCAAAGTGCTAGGTTTGCAGGCGTGAGCCACCATGCCCTGCACCATTAACTGTTAAATCTCCCAGATGGAGAGAGGTGGGAGGGGGTCATGTCGCTGGGAAGTCCTTGCCCTTAAAACTGCGCCCCCTTGTGGACCCATTCCCCCTTCTCCCCCTTCAAACAGGAAAGCTCAATTTCTGTTTGGAACACGGGCGTCAATCCTCTAACTACTTCCTGCTGAGATGGGGCCTAGAATGGGCCCTGCAGTTGAGGTTTCCTCCAGAGGGGAGCTTTTCAAGGGTGCAGGTTGATCTAGAGGTCCACAATAGAGCCCACAAGCCAAGGACATCTGGGGTTCCACCAGCAGGATTATTTGTGACCTTATGGTTCTAGAAGAAATGAATGTGACAAAGTGGTTAAAGATGAGAGGCCCAGAGGCCAACAAATATAGAATGGTTATAAATGAGCCTAGGAGAGAATAGAGCCAGGACAGCCAGTTGTTAAGCCTCACAATACTGTTTCTGGAAGATTTTTAGCCCTGTGTTTGATTGATTCCTGGGTTCTGTGTTCAAAACAACATTTACCTGGTTTATAAAATAGCAGCATTTTTCCTAGAAAGAGGCAGGTTCCTTTCCCACTATGAAAAAGATGATGAGAGTTTGAGAGAGAGCAAAGTTGAGGGTTATAGTCCTTTTAATGCCAGGATATAAATTAGGCTTATGAGTGGTTGCTTCCCTGAAGATCTTGTTGGAAAAACATGTAGATTTTCTTTTTCTTTTTTTTTTTTTTGAGATGGAATTTCGCCCTTGTTACCCAGGCTGGAGTGCAATGGCGCGATCTCGGCTCACCGCAACCTCCACCTCCTGGGTTCGGGCAATTCTCCTGCCTCAGCCTCCTGAGTAGCTGGGATTACAGGCACGCGCCACCACGCCCAGCTAATTTTTGTATTTTTAGTAGAGACGGGGTTTCACCATGTTGATCAGGATGGTCTCGATCTCTTGACCTTATTTATGATCCACCCGCCTCGGCCTCCCAAAGTGCTGGGATTACAGGCTTGAGCCACCGCGCCCGGCCAACATGTAGATTTTCTAATGGCTCACAGGTGGATGAAGGGTAATCTCCGGGAACTTCAGCCTGCAGAGTGGAGGGTCTGACTTTCCCCAGGAAGTATCCAAGGCTTCAGCTGAGTGTGATGAATCCACGAGTCTATTTCCACTACCTTAACTAGGTTTTGAAGTCATTGTCTTCACCTGTACCCCTTCCCTGGCTTTACCCCTTTTCTGGCTGTACTACTCTTCTGGCTGGCTCTTCAAAATGTAATATTGGGGTTAAGAGTGCCCTCAGCTCCCCTGAGAGGACGTTTCTCCAGGTTCTTGGTCTCCTGCCCTCTCAAGAATGAGAGAGGGAACCATGACACAGCGCGCAGTAAATGCCTGATTCAAAAATGTAGAAAGTGATTTATTTAAAGAGAAACAGGAGAAGGAGAGAGAAGGAAACAACTAACTCTCACACTGAGTGAGAGAATCCAGAAAGATGGAATCCAGGAGAGGAAAGCAGCTTTCACACTGAGTGGAAGGCAATAGAGAGAGATGGAGTTTAGGAGGGGAAGACAGGCTTCCATGAGAGAGTGTGGAAGGGGACTCCAGAGGGGAAATCCAGGATAGAGAAAAATGGCTTCTGTGAGTGTTCGTGGAAGGGGATCCAAACACGGAGTCCCTACAGTTACATGTTTTAAAAATACTAGTTGTGGCTGAGCACAGTCACCCAGCCATTGGGAGGCTGAGGTGGGCGGATCACGAGGTCGAGAGATTAAGACAATCCTGGCCAACATGGTGAAATACGGTCTCTACTAAAAATAACAAAAATTAGCTGGGCATGGTGGCACTTGCCTGTAGTCACCGCTACTCAGGAGGCTGAGGCAGGAGAATCCCTTCAACCTGGGAGCCGGAGGTTACAGTGAGCCAAGATCCTGCCACTGCACTCCAGGCTGGCGACAGAGTGAGACTCCATTTCAAAAATAAATATCCAGTTTCAGCTTTCTGCATTAAAAAAGAATTAACAAAAAAATAAAAATGCTAGTTGTAACCTGCTAAATGGACTTCACAACCAATTAGTGGGTTGCATCATGTAATCTGGAAGAGACTGCATTAGATTCTCTCTGTCCTCATAGCAAATGGTGACAGTTCTGGAAAAAAAAAAAAAAAAAAAGCTAAACTAAAGGTTAAAGGAAGCAAAAAGATGCAGGCTGACCTGCATATGGGAGAAGTTGATCTTTAGACTTAAAAAGAGGTCTTCCTGGGGCTGGGCGCTGTGGGTCAACGCTTGTAATCCCAGCACTTGGGAGGCTGAGGCAGGTGGATCACAAGATCAGGAGTTTGAGACCAGCTTGGGCAACATGGCAAAACCCCATAACTACTAAAAATATAAAAATTAGCCTGGGTGTGGCGGCTCATGCCTGTAATCCCAGCACTTTGGGAGGCTGAGGCAGGTAAATCACCTGAGGTTAGGAGTTTGAGACCAGCCTGGACAATGTGGTGAAACCCATCTTTACTAAAAACAAAAATTAACCAGGTGTGGTGGCAGGCGCCTGTAATCCCACCTACATGGGAGGAGGAGGCAGGAGAATTGCTTGAACCTGCCAAGATCATGCCATTGCACTCCAGCCCGGTTACCGAGTGAAACTTCCTATCAAAAAACAAAACAAAGATTAGCCAGGCATAGTGGCTCATGCCTGTAGTCACAGCTGCTTGGGAGGCTAAGGAAGGAGAATCGCTTGAACCCCAGACACGGAGTTTGCAGCGAGTCAAGTGCACACCACTGCACTGTAGCTCTGAGTGACAGAGCAAGACTTCATCTCAAAAAAAAAAAAAAAAGGATTATTTCCTGGAATTCTCTAAGAGTTATCTTGAGCAGTTATCTTCAATATAATTGCATTATATTTGTAAGACAGTCAATTCAGTGCTTATTGATTTGAGATATTGTGTGCTACTTGTTTGTAGGAGACTCACACTGATTGGGAAAGGGAGAGTGAGTGAGGTTTCTCTTTCAACTGAAGACTCTACCGTAAAGTCAGGTATATATTAGATTTTACTTTGGGGACTTTTCAGTACGTACTGTGTTCATGTGGTGTTCTTTGTCTTTTCCTCTTTACGAAACAGCTTTCCCCAAGGACACAGAAATAAATCGAGAGTTATAGAAAGTAGTAACGTTTTCTTTTGGGAAAGAAGGTAGTATTGAACATGTATTTTTTTTCTTTTTTTTTTTTTTTAAATCAGTCTCTGTAGAGACTGTCAAAAATTCAGTGCCGACTATATTTCAAGGCATCATGGGCGGGGTATTGGGAAAAGTTTTCTTTTTTTTTTTTTTTTTTGTTTTTTTTGAGACAGAGTTTCGCTCTTGTTACCCAGGCTGGAGTGCAATGGCGTGATCTCGGCTCACCGCAACCTCCGCCTCCTGGGTTCAGGCAATTCTTCTGCCTCAGCCTCCTGAGTAGCTGGGATTACAGGCACGCGCCACCATGCCCAGCTAATTTTTTTTTTTTTTTTTTTTTGAGACGGAGTTTCACTCTCGTTACCCAGGCTGGAGTGCAATGGCACGATCTCAGCTCACCGCAACCTCCGCCTCCTGGGTTCAAGCAATTCTCCTGCCTCAGCCTCCTGAGTAGCTGGGATTACAGGCACGTGCCACCATGCCCAGCTAATTTTTTTTTGTATTTTTAGTAGAGACGGGGTTTCACCATGTTGACTAGGATGGTCTTGATTTCTTGACCTTGTGATCCACCCGCCTCGGCCTCCCAAAGTGCTGGGATTACAGGCTTGAGCCACCGCGCCCGGCAAGGGAAAAGTTTTCAATTAGCAATAATCGTGCCTTGGATAAACCTCATTGGCTATGATACTGCCACTGTGCAAAGCTGAACATGTATTTTTTTCTCTCCTTTTATTTTTATTTATTTATTTATTTTGAAACGGAGTTTCGCTCTTGTTAGCCAGGCTAGAGTGCAATGGTGCGATCTCGGCTCACCACAACCTCTGCCTCCTGGTTCAGGCAATTCTCCTGCGTCAGCCTCCTGAGTAGCTGGGATTACAGGCACGCGCCACCATACACAGCTAATTTTTTGTATTTTTAGTAGAGACGGGGTTTCACCATGTTGACCAGGATGGTCTCTATCTCTTGACCTTGTGATCCACCCGCCTCAGCCTCCCAAAGTGCTGGGATTACAGGCGTGAGCCACCGTGCCTGACCCAGAATAAATGTTTTTTGTTTTTTTTTTTGAGACGGAGTTTCGCTCTTGTTTCCCAGGCTGGAGTGCAATGGCGCGATCTCGGCTCACCGCAACCTCTGCCTCCTGGGTTCAGGCAAATCTCCTGCCTCAGCCTCCTGAGTAGCTGGGATTACAGGCACGTGCCACCATGCCCAGCTAATTTTTTGTATTTTTTTTTTTTTTTTTTTGTAGAGACGGGGTTTCACCATGTTGACCAGGATGGTCTCGATCTCTTGACCTCGTGGTCCACCTGCCTTGGCCTCCCAAAGTGCTGGGATTACAGGCTTGAGCCACCGCACCCGGCACATTTTTTTTTTTTTAAGACAGGGTTTCACCATGTTGGTCAGGCTGGTCTTGAACTCCCAACCTCAGGTGATCGGCCCGCCTTGGCCTCCAAAGTGCTTGGATTACAGGCATGATCCACCACGCCCGGCCTGGACTCTACATTTTAAGGGAGTTGGGAGAGCCATGAGGACCTGCTCTCACTGTTTGAGAACTTTTTATTTTTTTAGTGTTAATAATTCTGTCATCACAGGTTTGAAGTTTAATTATGGAACTACATAAATATCCATAGCATAAGGTAGAAAGTGATTGAGCTCGTCAGGGATACACACAGATAGAAAACAGTGTTAGAATGAAGTAACCTCAAGTAGCATCTCATCCCTGCTTCTTAGAGGGTATCCATGAGCCAGCCAGCAACTTTGGCTTTAACTGGGTGGAATCTCAAGCTCTATTTTTCTTTTTCTTTCTTTCTTTTCTTTTTTTTTTTTTTTGAGAAGGAATTTCACTCTTGTTGCCCAGGCTGGAGTACACTGGTGCTGTCTTGGCTCACTGCAACCTCTGCCTCTCAGGTTCAAGTGATTCTCCTGCCTAGGCCTCTGAAAGTGCCGGGATTATAGGCGTGAGCCACCACCTCCGGCCTTTTAGAATCTGTATTTTAACCAGATGATTTGTATTTTCTTTTTTTTTTTTTTTGATACAGTTTCACTCTTGTTACCCAGGCTGGAGTGCAATGGCACGATCTTGGCTCACCACAACCTCCGCCTCCTGGGTTCAGGCAATTCTCCTGCCTCCGCCTTCTGAGTAGCTGGGATTACAGGCACGCGCCACCATGCCCAGCTAATTTTTTGTATTTTTAGTAGAGACGAGTTTCACCATGTTGACCGAGATGGTCTTGATCTCTCGACCTCGTGATCCACCCGCCTCGGCCTCCCAAAGTGCTGGGATTACAGGCTTGAGCCACCGCGCCCGGCCTTGATTTGTATTTTCGTTAAACCTAGAGTCTTAACTGATTTAATGCCACTTGTTTTAACAGTATCAAAACATGTTCATTAGAGAAATTAGATTAATTATAACTGCTTGAACATACTAGCTTTCTTCTTAATGTACATTCTCTTCCCAAAAGATTTGTATAATTTGTGGGTACTAGAAAATGCTCATGTGTTCAGAATGTATTTTTTGCTCAGTCCAAGGCTAAAATTTGTCCATTATTTTAAGCCTCCAGCCATTTCTTTCTTTTTTTTTTGAGGCAGAGTCTTGCTCTGTTGCCCAGGTTGGAGTTCAGTGGCAGAATCTCAGTTCATTGCAACCTCCACCTCCCAGGCCCAGGGAATTCTTATGCCTCAGCCACTCGAGTAGCTGGGATTACAGGCATGTGCCAACTCGCCTGGCTAATTTTCGTACTTTTAGTTGAGATGGGGTTTCACCGTGTTCGCCAGGCTGATCTTGAACTCCTGGCCTTGAGTGATCTGCCCTCCTTGGCCTCCCAAAATGCTGGGATTACAGTCGTGAGCCGCTGTGCCCAGCCCTACCCAGTTATTTCTTGTAACCTATTATTGTTCCCAGGAATATGTTAAGACTTAGAGAAAAGTTTAATTACTATTTGAAGAATAAAAAGTCTCTGAAATCCTCTAATTGAAAGGGACGAATCTTATCTTTAAGATTGTTGCTTGTATGCTGGGCGCGGTGGCTCAAGCCTGTAATCCCAGCACTTTGGGAGGCCGAGGCGGGTGGATCACGAGGTCAAGAGATTGAGACCATCCTGGTCAACATGGTGAAACCCCGTCTCTACTAAAGGTGCAAAAAATTAGCTGGGCATGGTGGCACGTGTCTGTAATCCCAGCCACTCAGGAGGCTGAGGCAGGAGAATTGCTTGAACCCAGGAGGCGGAGGTTGCGGTGAGCCGGGATCGCGCCATTGCACTCCAGCCTGGGTAACAAGAGCGACACTCCGTCTCAAAAAAAAAAAAAAAAATATTGTTGCTTGTTTCTTACAGAAATGGAAGTGGCTCACAGCAGTGCATTGCTGGAAGTGCTGTTTTCTACTTTTGTTTTCACCTGTGTTTTATACTGAGTATGATTTGCAAACATACCCAGAATATTTATAGTTTGAATTGCAAAAGTGATTCTGTGAAGTATTTTTATGCAGCATAAAAGGAACATGTGTTTAAAAAGCATCCAGGACGAATCATTTTTCAGCTAACTGACAGAACAGATAAGCTTTTCACTTTTTTTTTCTTTTTTTGAGATGAAGCCTCACTCTGTTGCCCAGTATAATAATGTGATGTCGGCTCACTGCAACCTCTGCCTGCCTCCTAGGTTCAAGCGATTCTCCCACCGCAGCCTCCTGAGTATCTGGGATTACAGGCACCCACCATCATTCCTGGCTAATTTTTTATTTTTTATTTTTAAAGATGGGGTTTCACCATGTTGGTCAGGCTGGTCTTGAACTCCTCACCTCAGGTGATCCGCCCACCTTGGCCTCGAAAGTGCTTGGATTACAGGCGTGAGCCACCACACCTGGCCAATTTTTGTATTTTTATAGAGACAGGAATTCACCATGTTAGCCAGGCTGGTTGCAAACTCCTGACCTCAGGTGATCCACCCCCACCTGCCTTGGCCTCCCCAAGTGCTGGGATTACAGGCATGAGCCACCACACCCAACTTTTTTTTTTTTTGAGACGATCTCTGTCACCCAGGCTGGAGTGCAGTGGTGAGATCACAGCTCAGTGCAGCCTCAATTTCCCAGGCTCAAGTGATCCTTTCACCTCAGTCTCCTGAGTAGCTGGGACTACAGGCAGGAGTGCCACACCTGGCTAATTATTGTATTTTTTGTAGAGATGGGTTTTCACTATATTGCCCAGGCTGGTCTCGAACTCCTGAGCTCAAGCTATCTGCCTGCCTCAGCCTCCTAAAGTGCTCAGATTACTGGCATGAGCGACTGCACCCGGCCACTTTTCACCTTTTTTTTTTTTTTTTTAAAGACAGGGTTTCTCCATGTTGGTCAGGCTGGTCTCGAACTCCTGACCTCAGGTGATTTGCCTGCCTCGGCCTCCCAAAGTGCTGGGATCACAGGCGTGAGCCACCATACCCGGCCCACTTTTCACCTTTTTTAAGTAATATTAAAAAGTATATATATGTAAAGTTTACCCTCTTAACTATTTTTAAGTGAGCAGTTTAGTAGCGTTAAGTATATTCATATTGTTGTACAACAAATCTCAAGAATTTTTTCATCTTGAAAAACAAACTATATCATTTGAATACCTACTCCCCATTTTAGAGTTGTTCCACCTTTCAACTTCCCTGTTTTTATGAGTTCGACTACTTTAGATACCCCAGTAAATCGATTTGTATAGTATTTGTCCTTTTATCATTGGGTTAGTTTACTCAGTCTAATGTCCTCACAGTTCATCCATGATGTAATATCAGAATTACCTTCCTTTTAAAGACAGTAATATTCCTGTGTTTAATACTGACTGCATTTATCCATCCTTGTGTTGATGGACATGTGGATTGCTTGCACCTTTTGGCTGTTGTAAATAAGGCTGTTATGAAAATGGGTGTGCAGTGCTTTTCAGTTTTTTGTGAAGCTGTGAAGCTTTGCTAAATCATGTGTGAGTTTGTTATTGAGGAAAACGTTACATGAGGTAGAAAACTTGAGCTAATCTCTGCTTTTTTCCTTGCTGGTTAAATGTATAAGCTTAATGGAAGTTACGTGACCACCACCAATCTAGGGCCTCCTTATGTAAGCACAAGAAAAGCATTCACAAAGTCATAGTTGAAGCAACTGAAATAATGTGTATTAAAGCTTGCTGTCTTTTTTTTTTTGAGATGGCGTTTTGCTCTTGTCACCCAAGCTGGAGAGCAATGGAGCAATCTCGCCTCCCTGCAACCTCTGCCTCCCAGGTTCAAGCAGTTCTGCTGCCTCAGCCTCCTGAGTAGCTGGGATTACAGGCGCCCGCCATCATGCCTGGCTAATTTTTGTGTTTTTAGTAGAGATAGGGTTTCACCATGTTGGCTCAGCTTGTCTTAAACTTCTGACCTCAGGTAATCTGTCCGCCTCAGCCTCCCAAAGTGCTGGGATTACAGGCTTGAGCCATTGGACCTGGCTTTAAAGTTCTTTTGAAATTCTTAAAGTGTAAGGAGGCCAGTGACTGCTTATTTAATCAATTTTCCTTTGCAATTCAAGAGCAGTTACATTATTTGCTGTTAGAACTTCTGATTTTTTTGACTTTGTTCTTTTGATAGTTATATCTTTAAAAAAATCTTTGTAATATTAGATGTTTTGAGGAAAGTATTGTGAATTCATCTACTATACAATGTCCAAATTTTTTATTTTAAAAACAATAACTTTTAGTATTGGAAGAATGAGATGTTACAAGAGAAGCTTAGATTTGCTACATGATGAGTGATTTTCTGATTATAGTTTTTTAAACTATACAGGCTACTGAAAGTATCTACAAAATAGCTCTTGTTTTGAAAGGAGCTTGTTAAAAATCAAGAAAGTAGACATTTTGAATAACAATCTATGTAACTTTTGGTTAATCTCCAAAGAGTGGAAAAATGTGAGTCACTGAAGGAGTTAAGTGCCTGGTGTTAACCTTCAGAGGGCTTATTGGTAGAACTCAAAGAAAAAGAAGTTGGCATTCCTTTCAGATGCTGCAGTTCTAGGCTCTACCCATTCCATTTATCCAACTCTACGCATTACGTTTATCTAACTACAGATAGAGCTGCAATAATGGTTTGATACGTGGCAACAAAAGGTATTTTTATCTTCTTAAAAGGTAGTTGCTTTTGAAAAGAAATCATGTTTTATGATCCAGAGTACCTAAGGGATGTTTGTCTTCTAGGCTCATCAACAGAGCAGACGAGCAGACCGTTTATTAGCTGCAGGCAAATACGAAGAGGCTATTTCTTGTCACAAAAAGGCTGCCGGTGAGTATTCTTTTTAAGTACTCAGTGTAAAACTGAAGAGCAAAAACCAAACAAACAAAAAAACTGAACAGCAGTCACAATAGTAATGGTGTGTGTTGCTCTTCATACGCAGGACTGGTACTGCTGACCCACTGGAATGTCAGTCTTGGTTATTTTGCTTTTTTTTTTTTTAAGTTATCATTAATCTTTATTGTGAAGATTGGTGATAATGTAACAAAGTGCTTAATATCTGGCATATAATAGTTGCCAAATAAATGGTGGCTATTCATTATGTTGCCTTTGTCCTTGTGAACAACCAGTCAAAATTTATCTCCAAGGCCTGAGGCTAAATATAACTAGAGTCAATGGATTGTTATAATATTAGTAAATTTTAGGTGGCACTTTTTTTTGGGAAACTCCGCAATTTATTTAAGAGGAATGTCCAGTGGGACAAGAAAGTCCTTTTTAGATGGTAAAGGGAAAACTACAAAACTTTCTGCTTCAATATTAGAAATTTTCTCTAGCTCAGTCTCCAAGAAACCTTCAAATTTTCAACAATATGAAATCAATTCATAGCTGCTAGGTATCAGCCTACTTAAAGTAATGTTAATTTTACTCTTAGCAAGTATCATGAGAACATTTTTTGAAGGAATTTTGAGCTGGAGATCATGCATTTGCATTATATTCATTCATTTATTCAACAAATGTTTATTGAGCACCTGAATCCAAGCAGGATTCCAGGTTACAGAGGATGCAGAATGAACCAAACCTGTATGGGGCCTGCAATTAAATAGCCGTGTGACCTTGGACAAGCCCCTTACCCTGCATGGACTTTACTCTCCACATCTTTAAAATAAGCTGGCTGAACTACATTATCTCCAGAGATCCTCCCAGATGTATCATTCTGTGCCTGTCCTTAATGCATTCTTCTTTTTTTTTTTTTTTTTTTTTTTTTTTTGAGACGGAGTTTCGCTCTTGTTACCCAGGCTAGAGTGCAATGGCGCGATCTCGGCTCACCGCAACCTCCGCCTCCTGGGTTCAGGCAATTCTCCTGCCTCTGCCTCCTGAGTAGCTGGGATTACAGGCACACGCCACCATGCCCAGCTCATTTTTTGTATTTTTAGCAGAGACGGGGTTTCACCATGTTGACCAGGATAGTCTCGATCTCTTGACCTCGTGATCCACCCGCCTCGGCCTCCCAAAGTGCTGGGATTACAGGCTTGAGCCACCGCGCCCGGCCGGCTAATGCATTCTTTTTTTTTTTTTTTTATTGCATTTTAGGTTTTGGGGTACATGTGATGAACATGCAGGATTGTTGCATAGGTACACACTTGGCAGTGTGGTTTGCTGCCTTCCGTCCCCTCACCTGTATCTGTCATTTCTCCCCATGCTATCTCTTCCCACCTCCCCACCCCCCCGTCCCTCCCCCATTTCCCCCCAACGGACCCCAGTGTGTAGTGCTCCCCTCCCTGTGTCCATATGTTCTCATTGTTCAACACCCGCCTATGAGTGAGAATATACGGTGTTTGATTTTCTGCTCTTGTGTCAGTTTGCTGAGAATGATGGTTTCCAGGTTCATCCATGTCCCTACAAAGGACGTGAACTCATTGTTTTTGATGGCTGCGTAATATTCCATGGTGTATATGTACCACATTTTCCCTAACCAGTCTATCATCGTTGGGCATTTGGGTTGGTTCCAGGTCTTTGCTATTGTAAACAGTGCTGCAATGAACATTCGTGTGCACGTGTCCTTGTAGTAGAATGATTTATAATCCTTTGGATATATACCCAGTAATGGGATTGCTGGGTCAAATGGGATTTCTATTTTTAGGTCCTTGAGGAATCGCCACACTGTCTTCCACAATGGTTGAATTAATTTACATTCCCACCAGCAGTGTAAAAGTGTTCCTATTTCTCCACATCCTCTCCAGCATCTGTTGTTTCCCGATTTTTTAATGATCGCCATTCTAATTGGTGTGAGATGGTATCTCAATGTGGTTTTGATTTGCATTTCTCTGATGACCAGTGATGATGAGCCTTTTTTCATATGTTTGTTGGCCTCCTGTATGTCTTCTTTTGTAAAGTATCTGTTCATATCCTTCGCCCATTTTTGAATGGGCTTGTTTGTTTTTTTCTTGTAGATCTGCTTTAGTTCTTTGTAAATTCTGGATATCAGTCCCTTGTCAGATGGGTAGGCTGCAAAAATTTTTTCCCATTCTGTTGGTTGCCGATTCACTCTACTGACTGTTTCTTTTGCCGTGCAGAAGCTGTGGAGTTTGATTAGGTCCCATTTGTCTATTTTGGCTTTTGTTGCCATTGCTTTTGGCGTTTTGGTCATGAAGTTCTTGCCTAAACCTATGTCCTGAATGGTTTTGCCTAGATTTTCTTCTAAGGTTTTTACGGTATTAGGTCTGATGTTTAAGTCTTTAATCCATCTGGAGTTAATTTTGGTGTAAGGTGTCAGGAAGGGGTCCTGTTTCTGCTTTCTGCACATGGCTAGCCAGTTTTCCCAACACCATTTATTAAACAGGGAGTCCTTTCCCCATTGCTTGTTTTTGTCAGGTTTGTCGAAGATCAGATGGTTGTGGGTATGTTGTATTTCCTCTGAGACCTCTGTTCTGTTCCATTGGTCTATATCTCTGTTTTGGTACCAGTACCATGCTGTTTTGATTACTGTAGCCTTGTAGTATAGTTTGAAGTCCGGTAGTGTGATGCCTCCTGCTTTGTTCTTTTTGCTTAGAATTGACTTGGCTATGCGGGCTCTCTTTTGGTTCCATATGAAGTTTAAGGTGTTTTTTTCCAGTTCTGTGAAGAAGGTCATTGGTAGCTTGATGGGAATAGCGTTGAATCTGTAAATTACTTTGGGCAGTATGGCCATTTTCACGATGTTGATTCTTCCTAACCATGAACATGGAATGTTTCTCCATCTGTTTGTATCCTCTCTTATTTCGTTGAGCAATGGCTTGTAGTTCTCCTTGAAGAGGTCCTTTACGTTCCTTGTTAGTTGTATTCCTAGGTACTTTATTCTCTTTGTAGCAATTGTGAATGGCAGTTCGTTCTTGATTTGGCTCTCTTGGAGTCTATTACTGGTGTATAGGAATGCTTGTGATTTTTGCACGTTGATTTTGTATCCTGAGACTTTGCTGAAGTTGTTTATCAGTTTCAGGAGATTTTGGGCTGAGATGATGGGGTCTTCCAGATATACAATCATGTCACTGCAAATAGAGACAATTTGATTTCCTCCTTTCCAATTTGGATAGCCTTTATTTCTTTTTCTTGCCTGATTGCTCTGGCTAGAACTTCCAGTACTATATTGAATAGGAGTGGTGAGAGAGGGCACCCTTCTCTAGTGCCAGATTTCAAAGGGAATGCTTCCAGTTTTTGCCCATTCAGTATGATATTGGCTGTTGGTTTGTCGTAAATAGATTTTATTGTTTTGAGATACGTTCCGTCAATACCTAGTTTATTGAGGGTTTTTAGCATAAAGGGTTGTTGAATTTTGTCAAAAGCCTTCTCTGCATCAATTGAGATAATCATGTGGTTTTTGTCTTTGGTTCTGTTTATGTGGTGGATTACGTTTATGGACTTGCGTATGTTGAACCAGCCTTGCATCCCCGGGATGAATCCTACTTGATCATGGTGGATGAGCTTTTTGATATGCTGTTGCAATCGGTTTGCCAGTATTTTATTGAAGATTTTTGCATCTATGTTCATCATGGATATTGGCCTGAAATTTTCTTTTCTTGTTGAGTCTCTGCCGGGTTTTGGTATCAGGATGATGTTTGTCTCGTAAAATGATTTGGGAAGGATTCCCTCTTTTTGGATTGCCTGGAATAGTTTCAGAAGGAATGGTATCAGCTCCTCTTTGTATGTCTGGTAGAATTCAGCTGTGAACCCATCTGGACCTGGGCTTTTTTTGGGTGGTAGGCTCTTTATTGCTGCCTCGACTTCAGACCATGTTATTGGTCTATTCAGGGTTTCGGCTTCTTCCAGGTTTAGGCTTGGGAGGATGCAGGTGTCCAGGAATTTATCCATTTCTTCCAGGTTTACTAGTTTATGTGCATAGAGTTGTTTGTAATAGTCTCTGATGATGGTTTGGATTTCTGTGGAATCTGTGGTGATATCCCCTTTATCGTTTTTTATTGCATCAATTTGGTTATTCTCTCTTTTTTTTTTTATTAATCTGGCTAGTGGTCTGTCTATTTTGTTGATCTTTTCAAAGAACCAGCTCCTGGATTTATTGATTTTTTGAAGAGTTTTTTGTGTGTCTATTTCCTTCAGTTCTGCTCTGATCTTAGTTATTTCCTGTCTTCTGCTAGGTTTTGAGTTTTTTTGATCTTGCTCCTCTAGCTCTTTCAATTTTGATGATAGGGTGTCCATTTTAGATCTCTCCTTTCTTATGTGGGCACTCATTGCTATATATTTTCCTCTAGAGACTGCTTTAAATGTGTCCCAGAGATTCTGGTATGTTGTGTCTTCGTTCTCATTGGTTTCGAAGAACATCTTTATTTCTGCCTTCATTTCATTGTTTATCCAGTCAACATTCAAGAGCAAGTTGTTCAGTTTCCATGAAGCTGTGCGGTTCTGAGTTAGTTTCTGCATTCTGAGTTCTAACTCGATTGCACTGTGGTCTGAGAGACTGTTTGTTATGATTTCTGTTCTTTTGCATTTGCTGAGGAGTGATTTATTGCCAATTATGTGGTCAGTTTTAGAGTAGGTGTGATGTGGTGCTGAGAAGAATGTATATTCTGTGGATTTGGGGTGGAGAGTTCTGTAAATGTCTATTAGATTTGCTTGTTCCAGGTCTGTATTCAGGTCCTGGATATCCTTGTTGATTTTCTGTCTGGATGATCTGTCTAATATTGACAATGGGGTGTTAAAGTCTCCCACTATTATTGTGTGGGAGTCTAAGTCTCTTTGTAAGTCATTAAGAACTTGCCTTATGTATCTGGGTGCTCCTGTATTGGGTGCGTATATATTTAGGATCGTTAGCTCTTCTTGTTGCAGTGATCCTTTTACCATTATGTAATGTCCTTCTTTGTCTCTTTTGATCTTTGTTGCTTTAAAGTCTATTTTATCAGAGATGAGAATTGCAACTCCTGCCTTTTTTTGCTCTCCATTTGCTTGGTAGATCTTCCTCCATCCCTTTATTTTGAGCCTTTGTGTATCCTTGCATGTAAGTTGGGTTTCCTGGATACAGCACACTGATGGGTTTTGACTTTTTATCCAATTTGCCAGTCTGTGTCTTTTGATTGGGGCATTTAGTCCATTGACATTTAGGGATAGTATTGTTATGTGTGAATTTGATACTGTCATTTTGATACTACCTGGCTGTTTTGATGGTTAGTTGATGCAGATTCTTGATTGTGTTGATGCTCTTTTACCATTTGGTGTGTTTTTGGAGTGGCTGGTACTGCTTGTTCCTTTATATGTGTAGAGCCTCTTTCAGGAGTTCTTGTAGAGCAGGTTTGGTGGTGATGAAATCTCTGAGTGCTTGCTTGTTCACAAAGGATTTTATTTTTCCTTCACTTATGAAGCTTAGTTTGGCTGGATAGGAGATTCTGGGTTGAAAGTTCTTTTCTTTAAGGATGTTGAATATTGGCCCCCAATCTCTTCTGGCTTGTAGGGTTTCTGCTGAGAGATCTGCTGTGAGTCTAATGGGCTTCCCTTTGTGGGTAACCCGACCTTTCTCTCTGGCTGCCCTTAGCATTTTCTCTTTCATTTCAACCCTGGTGAATCTGATGATTATGTGCCTTGGGGTTGCTCTTCTTGAGGAATATCTCTGTGGTGTTCTCTGTATTTCCTGGATTTGAATATTGGTCTGCCTTGCTAGGTTGGGGAAGTTTTCCTGGATAATATCCTGAAGAGTATTTTCCAGCTTGGATTCATTCTCTTCATCACATTCAGGTACACCTATCAGACGTAGATTAGGTCTTTTCACATAGTCCCACATTTCTTGAAGATTTTGTTCATTCCTTTTTGCACTTTTTTGTCTGTTCTTGCCTTCTCTTTTTATTTCATTGAGTTGATCTTCGACATGTGATATCCTTTCTTCTGCTTGGTCAATTCGGCTGTTGAAGCTTGTGCATGCTTCACGAAGTTCTCGTGTTGCGTTTTTCAGCTCCATCAATTCACTTATACTCCTCTCTGTGCTGTCCATTCTCGTCAGCAGTTCGTCCAATCTTTTTTCAAGGTTCCTATTTTCTTTGCGTTGGGTTAGAACGTGTTCTTTTAGCTCATTGTTACTACCCACCTTCTGAAGTCTGATTCTGTCATTTCATCACCCTCCTTCTCCATCCGGTCTGGTTCCCTTGCTGGTGAGGAGTTGTGATCCCTTTTAGGAGGAGAGGTGTTCTGGTTTCGGGAGTTTTCATCCTTTCTGTGCTGGTTTTTTCCCATTTTTGTGAGTTTATCCACCTGTTGTCTGTCTCTGTCCCAGGGAGTTGGGGCTGTATGAGTTTCCGTTGCACTACTGCCTTTTTTGATTTTTCTTTCAGGTCGGACCCGCCCAGCTAGCAGCACGCCTAGCCACTGCCTGCCCGCAGGGGCTTTGCTGAGCTGCTGTGGGCTCCGCCCAGCTGCCCTGAGCTCTTCCCTGTAGTCCTTTTTATATGGGCGTAGTTAGAACTGTCTCGGCAATGGTGGCCCCGCCTCTGTTATGGCGGACTCTCTCTGTTGTGGCAGGTTGCCTCGGCAACGGCGGGTTGCCTCGGCAAGGGCAGCCTGCCTCCGTAGCGGTGGAGAGTCTCAGTAATGGCGGAAGCCCCTCCCCCACGGAGCCGGACCGTCCTGGTTCAGCTGTGCTTGGTTTGGAGGGCTCAACCCAGAGGGTTTCCAATTACTGTTTTTGTTTTCGTTGTTGTTGGCGGTGGAGGGGTGGGACCAACCGAGCCTGATCACCTGGCTCCCTGACTCAGAGTCTTTTCTTTTAAGTTGAACGACCCCGCGTTCTGGTAGCCTGCTGAAAAGGCGCCGGGATCTCCCGTGCTGCGACTCGCGGAGTCGGCTCGAACTGCGGCGCTGGCTCCTGGCGGATTTTTTGCCTAGGAATCTCCTGGCCTGACTCGCTATTTCAGATGAGTGGACAACTCTGCCGTCTCAGGGCTCTGCTCGCCAGCTAAGAGGGCTCCCAGACCAGTGGCTTTTGTACGGAGAACCGCGGCAACAGGGAGTGGTCACAGCAGCCGCGCGGGCGGAATCAGCCCCGCAGGGGCCAAAACAGCTGCACCGGCTGGGACTGCGACGCTGGCGACCCCTCTGCCTGGGTATCTCCTGGTCTGTGGGCAATAAGAGTTCGTCTGGAAATGCGGGGTCCACTCACCCTCTGCACCTTCACTGGGAGCTGAAGTCCTGAGCTGTTCTTAGGCGGCCATCTTCCCAGCATTCTCAGTCTTGGTTATTTTTCAAGTGAATGTATTGGATTTCCCAGCTCTTCCTAATTCAATCTTCTTTCTAAACCATGAAGATGGCATACATGTGATAAGTGTTAAACAATTCCTAGACACAGCTTTCTGATCCTAAAGATCCCTAAAACAGGAGCTGATTGTAACAGGTCTGCCATTTTATCTTAGATATTGTAAAAAAGGAGTTGGCCATTTTAGGTTCTAAAAATAATAAGTAATTCAATACCAACCAATTCATTTTCACTGAGTTTCTGTTTTCTAACATGCTGATAATGCAAAACTTACTACAGACTTTTGTTACCTAAAATCCGAGAAAATTTTTCCTGTGGTCTTTTTTTAGCTTCCCTTCTGAGTATATCATTTCTTTTTTATTTTTTCATGAGGACTCTCAGTAACTGAATATATCATCTCTACACGCGTGCTTATAGTAACATGCTGATGATAGCTTTCATTTTGGTATGAATTTTAGAATTGTTGGCTTCTTATCAAAGACCTAATTTTACCATAGTCAGTCAAGCAACCTAGCATATGTTGAACTCAGAAATAGATCTTGGGGGCCTGTTTTGCTTAGACCAGTTTCTGTTGGCTGAGTAACCAAAAAGCTTTGGGTCCTTGTTAGTGTAGTGGTAAGTATAAAAATAAAAATTAAAAAATCTTTGGGGAAGGGATGTTTTACTCATGCTGCATCCAAAATTAGTGCAGGTCACCTTTCTTTTTTCTTTTTTTTTTTCCTTTTCTTTTTGCATGCACTTAGGGCATATGTGCAGGTCACCTTTCTTAGGGCAAACCCTGAAGTCTGCTGGCAGGCAGAGCCATATTTTGTGACAGAGGCTGCCCCAATGTATTTACTGCAGAAATACAGACTGCAAGGTGGGCAGTAGTTTGGATAAGTCTTCTTACTACAGTGACTTTTGCCTACAAGTTGGTAATTTTCAAAGAAAATTTTAAATGTATGGGTTTTTGTTTTTGTTTTTTTGAGACAGAATCTTGCTTTGTCACCGAGGCTGGAGTGCAGTGGCACAGTCTGGGCTCACTACAACCTCCACCTCCCAGGTTTGAGTGGTTCTCCTGCCTCAGCCTCTTGAGTAGCTGGGACTACAGGTGCCCACCACCACACCTGGCTAATTTTCATATTTTTAGTTGAGATGGGGTTTCACTATCTTGGCCAGGCTGGTCTTGAATTCCTGACCTTGTCATCCACCAGCCTTGTCCTCCCAAAGTGCTGGGATTACAGGCATGAGCCACTGAACCTGCCCCCTCCCCCCCGCCTTTTTTTTTTTTTTTTTAAATAGAAATAGTTTTGCCCCTGAAGTGTACTGGAGGTGTCTGCTCCAGGGCCAAGCACATAGCAGATATCCCGTAAATCTTTGGGTGATTTTTTTATAATTGCATTTTACGTTTTGGGTACATGTGAAGAACATGCAAGATCGTTGCATAGGTACACACATGGCAGCATGATTTGCTGCCTTCCTCCCCATCACCTATATCTGCCATTTCTCCCCATGCTACTTTCCCTAACTCCCCACCCACCACTGTCCCTCCTCTATTTCCACCCAACAGACCCAGTGTGTGCTGCTCCCCTCCCTGTGTCCATGTGTTCTCATTGTTCAACACCCACCTGTGAGTGAGAAAATGAGGTATTTGATTTTCTGTTCTTGTGTCAGTTTACTGAGAATGATGGTTTCCAGATTCATCCATGTCCCTACAAAGGACACGAGCTCATCGTTTTTGATGGCTGCATAATATTCCATGATGTATATGTACCACATTTTCCCTATCCAGTCTATCATCGTTGGGCATTTGGGTTGGTTCCAGGTCTTTGCTATTGTAAACAGTGCTGCAATGAACATTCGTGTGCACGTGTCCTTGTAGTAGAATGATTTATAGTCCTTTGGATATATACCCAGTAATGGGATTGCTGGGTCAAATGGAATTTCTATTTCTAGGTCCTTGAGGAATTGCCACACTGTCTTCCACAATGGTTGAACTAATTTACACTTCCACCAACAGTGTAAAAGTGTTCCTATTTCTCCACATCCTCTCCAGCATCTGTTGTCTCCAGATTTTTTAATGATTGCCGTTCTAACTGGAGTGAGATGGTATCTCAGTGCTCAAGAAGTTTTGATTTGCATTTCTCTAATGACCAGTGATGATGAGCATTTTTTCATATATTTGTTGGCCTCATGTTTGTCTTCTTTTGTAAAGTGTCTGTTCATATCCTTCGCCCACTTTTGAATGGGCTTGTTTGTTTTTTTTCTTGTAAATCTGTTTTAGTTCTTTATAAATTCTAGATATCAGTCCTTTATTAGATGAGTAGACAGCAAAAATTTTTTCCCATTGTGTTGGTTTCTGATTCACTCTAATAACCATTTCTTTTGCCGTGTAGAAGCTGTGGAGTTTCATTAGGTCCCATTTGTCTATATTGGCTCTTGTTGCCGATGCTTTTGGTGTTTTGGTCATGAAGTCCTTGCCTATGCCTATGTCCTGAATGGTTTTGCCTAGATTTTTTTCTTCTAGGGTTTTTATGGTGTTAGGTCTTATGTTTAAGTCTTGGAAATACATTTGGAGTTAATTTTAGTGTAAGGTGTCAGGAAGGGGTCCAGTTTCTGCTTTCTGCACATGGCTAGCCAGTTTTCCCAACACCATTTATTAAACAGGGAATCCTTTCCCCATTGCTTTTGTCAGGTTTGTCAAAGATCAGCTGGTTGTAGATATGGTGTGTTTCCTCTGAGGCCTCTGTTCTGTTCCATTGGTCTGTATCTCTGTTTTGGTACCAGTGCTATGCTGTTTTGATTACTGTAGCCTAGTAGTATAGTTTGAAGTCCAGTAGTGTGATGCCTCCCGCTTTGTTCTTTTTGCTTAGAATTGACTTGGCTATGCGGGCTCTCTTTTGGTTCCATATGAAGTTTAAGGTGTTTTTTTCCAGTTCTGTGAAGAAGGTCATTGGTAGCTTGATGGAGATAGCGTTGAATCTGTTTTTTGTTTTGTTTTTTCTTTTTTTAAGATGGGGTTTCACCATGATGGCCAATCTGGTCTTGAACTCCTGACCTCAGGTTATCCACCCACCTCGGCATCCCAGAGTGCTAGGATTACAGGCATGAGCCACCTCGCCCAGTCTCTTTGGGTGTTTTTATGGTGAGCTTTATGAGAGCTTTGTAACAGCATTAAATATGTCAACTAGTGTTCTTTAAATCTTCCCTAAACCATATTTTGTTATGAGTCAGATGAATAAATCTGTAATCACTGCAAAGACGATGTACTATGTTTATTTAAGAAAGTCATGTTTTATATGAATGCCCCAGTGAAACAATACCCTGTGTAACCCAAAATGGTCATGGTTACATATGTATAACTATGTTAAGTGGAGTAACAGCGTATTTTATGGACTGAGCTATGGGATGTTATGAGTATATAAAGGGAAGAAAGTTTTAGTCCTAACCTAATCCTTGTCTTTGAAGACTTAAAACTAATCTTGGCCTTCAGGTACCTCTCCCACCCCCAGTCTAAATTCTATGACATTCTCAGGAGTAGAAAAATAAGGTAGTCTATTAGATCCCATTAGCTTCAATTATGGAGGTAGAACTTAATGTGATTAGTAAATCCCACTGAGTTGTTGGGGGTTTGTTTAAACATGTGTTATGTTTTAGAATGTCTGAGTTGAAAATTGATATGGTGGAAATGAGCTCACTTTTTGAAACTGACTTACATCTAGGGCTTATAACTGGTCTTAGAAGGTATGGATGTAGGTGTATTCTGAAAGGAAGCAACTTATTTGGAAATAATTTTAGAGATGTGAGAAGGAAAGATCAACATCTGAGAAAGACTAATAGGATGGAAAAGCTGAAGTGAGAGAATTTAAGGGCAAACAGGGGAGGGGGCCTGTGTGTCCAGTTGTCAGAGATCAGAGGAGATTCTGAGACTTAAAAACTTACCCTAAAATTACATGGCTAAGGACTTTATGGCCTCTTTGTAGTGTTTGTATTATAAATGTGTTGAAATAAGTTGCTTGATGTCTCTTTCCTTTTGAGGAAAGGTAGGATTTACTCTTTAGGTGGACAGTGGCTGAATTAATTGAAAGTGTGAGCATTCATGCCACATAAGCACATCAGGAAGGAAAAAAGCTGTCTAAATCTGGCAGGAGGTGGGGAAGGGAAGGTGTCTACATTCTCCTATTCCATGTTTAAAAAGGTAAGTTTAAGAAGCCACAGACTCCCAGAGATTGTACTGCTTTAAACCCTTGATTAGTGGCTGTAACTTGATTGGTGTAATTTTCTTTTAACCCTTCTCATGCATTCCAGTTCCCTAAGTGAATTTCTCTTCGTTCATACACAACAAAAGATCAAAAGCTTAAACAAGTAAGTTAATAGCCATTGACAGTGCTTAGAACTCAAAATGAACATTTCAGAAGATGATCAGGCCCCAGAGTCAGTATTTGTATGGATTTGATCAATACTTTGGTTGAAAACAAATGTTAAGCCTTTTGAAACTGCGGTAACATGAAAATGATTCTAGATCTGATCAATCCTTATCATTCAGAGGCAGTATGTTGCTGCACCTTGTGTGCTTTGGTACTAGTTTAACAGATTCCTGATAGAAGAGAAATATGTGTTAGCATTTTTTGTTTTTTGGGTTTTTTTTTGAGATGGAGTCTTTTTTTTTCTTTTTCTTTTTCTTTTTTCTTTTTTTTTTTGACCCACCACTGATGAGATGGAGTCTTGCTTTGTTGCCCAGGCTGCAGTCCAGTGGCATGGTTTCACCTCACTGCAACCTCTGCCTCCAGGCCCAGGCGATTCTCCTGCCACAGTCTCCCGAGTAGCTGGGAACTGCAGGCATGCACCACCATACCCAGCTAAGTTTTGTATTTTTTAGTAGAGATGGCATTTCACTATGTTGGCCAGGCTGGTTTCAAACTCCTCAGGTAATCTGCCCGCCTCGGCCTCCCAAAGTGTTGGGATTACAGGCGTGAGCCACTGTGCCTGGCCAGACGTTATGATTTTAAAACATTCTTGATATTTCCTTAGTTCCTTTATTCTATCACTTGCTTAATATCTGCTTTAAATTTTAGCCTCATGTCATAATTAAAGTAAGTAGTTTAACCGGAATTGTTAGCAGTTTTTGAGATAGACACTGTTTCTAGATTTCTGTTGCTATACTTTTGTTTCTATTGTAAGTCTGTGGAGGAAATCCATGAACATGGAATCAGATTTTTTTTTTTTTTTTTTTGAGATGGAATTTCGCTCTTGTTACCCAGGCTGGAGTGCAATGGCGCGGTCTCGGCTCACCGCAACCTCCGCCTCCTGGGTTCAGGCAACTCTCCAGCCTCAGCTTCCTGAGTGGCTGGGACCACAGGCATGTGCCACCATGCCCAGCCAATTTTTGTATCCCTAGTAGAGACAGTTTCACCATGTTGACCAGGACGGTCTCGATCTCTTGACCTCGTGGCCCACCCGCCTCAGCCTCCCAAAGTGCTGGGATTACAGGCTTGAGCCACCGTGCCCAGCCGGAATCAGATTTAAAATATTTTTTTTCTTTAAAAATAACTTTAAAATGCACCATTTGTAAGGTTTAAACATGGGGAGTACTTCAAATGACAGTGTGATTCTTGTTGAATTCTTTCTGCTTTGGGATATCCTTTGGTAACTTCCTTTGTCAAATACAATTTTTTTTTTTTTTTTTGAGACAGAGTCTCGCACTGTCACCCAGGCTTGAGTACAGTGGTGTGATCTCCCTGGCTCACTGCAGCCTCCATCTCCCAGGTTCAAGCGATTCTCCTGCCTCAGCCTCCTGAGTAGCTGGGATTACAGACACACGCCACCACACCCAAATAATTTGTATTTTTTTTAGTGGAGACAGGATTTCAGGCTGGTCTCGAATCCCTTACCTCATGATCCACTTGACTTGGCCTCCCAAAGTGCTGGGATTACAGGTGTGTGAGCCACCGTACCCAGCCTTTCATATATTTAAGGTTCTACAAAGGGAGGCCCTTCAGTTGGCTTAAGCTTGGTTTTGTGAAATCTGTTCCCTTTGTTAAGAAAGTGGATTTGGCCAGGCGCGGTGGCTCAAGCCTGTAATCCCAGCACTTTGGGAGGCCGAGGTGGGTGGATCATGAGGTCGAGAGATCGAGACCATCCTGGTCAACATGGTGAAACCCCGTCTCTACTAAAAATACAAAAAATTAGCTGGGCATGGTGGTGCATGCCTGTAATCCCAGCTACTCAGGAGGCTGAGGCAAGAGAATTGCTTGAACTCAGGGGGCGGAGGTTGCAGTGAGCCGAGATCGCGCCATTGCACTCCAGCCTGGGTAACAAGAGCGAAACTCCGTCTCAAAATAAATAAATAAATAAATAAGAAAGTGGATTTAAAGCAAACAGGGAGACAAATACAGGCAAGTTGGAAGGGGTGTCTGAGAACATTTGTCAACAATGTATTGGAACATGAGCAGAGCAGTTAGAATGTCTCCACAGATTTAAACATGAACAAAAGGAAAAGAAATAGTATGCAGCTATACAGACTTAGTATAGGAATGAAAGACAAGAAAGGGTTGTGGAGCAAATGTAATTATTTATGGTGAGCATGACTGGAGCAAAGACTATTCGATCAACTCTTTTTTTTTTTTTTTTTTTTTAATCTTTTTAACTTGATACAGGGTCTCACTATGTTACCTAGGCTAGTCTCGAACTCCTGGGCTCAAGCAGTCCTTCAGCCTCAGCCTCCCAAAGTGCTAGCCACCATGCCTGGCCCCACCTCTCTTTTTTCTTGGAGAGGGAGCATGTATTCCAGCAGTCCTAACCTTTTTGCCACCGGGGACCAATTCTGTGGAAGACAGTTTTCCACAGACCTTGGATGAGGAACTCACCATAATATACAATCAGTAGGAGCGCTGAGCTTGTTTTCCTGCAGCTAGACAGTCCCATCTGGGCATGATGGGAGACTGCAACAGATTATCAGGCATTACGTTATCATAAGGAAAATGCAACCTAGATCCCTTGCATGTGCACTTCACCAGTAGGGTTTGTGCTGCTATGAGACTCTAATGCTGCCGCTGATCTGATGGGAAGCGCAGCTCAGGCGGTAATGCAAGCAATGGGAGCAACTGTAAAAACAGATGAAGCTTTGCTGGCTTGCCTGCTGCTCACTTGCTGTGTGTGTGGCCCAGTTCCTAACAAGCCACAAGCAAGTATCAGCCTGGGGGTTTGGGACCCCTGATCTAATTAATCTCTACCTCAAGGACTACGATAGAACCTAGCAGGCAAGAACTCTTAAATTATGACATCAAAATTACTAAATTACTTGGATCAAGACTGGACAGAAAGCAATTCCTTGTAGTATCTGCAGAAAGGCAAAAGAGGAACTTAATGTAGGGATGAGAGATGCCAAAAATGTTTATAGCAAGCAAGATAAACATGGAGATTTATTATGGACAAGTCTTTATTAGTGACGCAGAACTTGTTATTTATACCTAACCTTGTTCCAGAAAGGTTACAAAATGTCTTAAAGAGGAATGTATAACGGAATATCAAATGTAATGAGAGATACATAGATAAGGAAATCCATAGAGAAAATGGGAAAGGACTAGTAATACCGTTCACAAAATGTACCATTAGTTCTGGCAATTTTTTTTTTTTTTTTTAAGAACTTGCCTTATGTTTTCTGGCAGTCATCCTAAAGAGGGAAAATAAGAATTTTTACATTGGCTATTAAAATTCAAACATGGTCACCAAGGATCTGATTCTGAGATCAGAGAGAGAAGTTTATTGAAGTTCATCATCAGTGACATAATGTCCTCAATAACTTCCTCACAGTAAATATGTCAGCAAGTTCTTAGGGATTTTAACCCTAAAGCTGCTGGCCTGGCTCAGAGACAGTATTCATTAAAAGTGATTCTATAGGAGTCCAAAATGATAGGTTCCAGGTATTCAGGTGGATATAAAGTCATTGATAATCTCATGATATTTTTGTGAGTATAATGAGTAATAGGGTTTTGATAGGTTCTTGTTTGATTTTAATCTTCCATAAACCTGTTTTTCTCATTAGGCCATCTTCGGTTTCTGAATTATAAAATCTACAGGAGTTTTAAATAACAAAACTTTCAAGAATGGGTAGGGAATATTTTCATTTTATTGCCACTGACATCATTTTGGGGAAAAAAAAGCTTATTTTTAAAAAAAAATCCCCGGCTGGGCGCAGTGGCTCAAGCCTGTAATTCCAGCACTTTGGGAGGCCAAGGCAGGTGGATCACGAGGTCAAGAGATCGAAACCATCCTGGTCAACATGATGAAACCCTGTCTCTACTAAAAATACAAAAAAATTAGCTGGGCATGGTGGCGCGTGCCTGTAATCCCAGCTACTTAGGAGGCTGAGGCAGGAGAATCGCCTGAACCCAGGAGGCGGAGGTTGCAGTGAGCCAAGATTGCGCCATTGCACTCCAGCCTGGGTAACGAGAGTGAAACTCCGTCTCAAAAAAAAAAAAAAAAAAAAAAAAAATCCCCAATTATAGCAGAATTATTTATCAGACTGGTTTTCTTTGTCATATGAGGACTATTAAAACTCTTCCTTTTATCTGTTAATTACAAAATGATGACACATATTGACTTGATTTTTTTTTTTTTTTTTTTTTAACAGCATATCTTTCTGAAGCCATGAAGCTGACACAATCTGAGCAGGTGAGACATGTTCCTAATATTTGCAACAAGGGTTAGAAAGGTTTTCTTCGCCGGGCGCGGTGGCTCAAGCCTGTAATCCCAGCACTTTGGGAGGCCGAGGTGGGTGGATCACAAGGTCGAGAGATCGAGACCATCCTGGTCAACATGGTGAAATCCCGCCTCTACTAAAAATACGAAAAATTAACTGGGCATGGTGGCGCGTGCCTGTAATCCCAGCTACTCAGGAGGCTGAGACAGGAGAATTGCCTGAACCCAGGAGGTGGAGGTTGCGGTGAGCCGAGATCGCGCCATTGCACTCCAGCCTGGGTAACAAGAGCGAAACTCCGTCTCAAAAAAAAAAAAAAAAAAAGAAAGGTTTTCTTGTAGAGACTTGAATTGTTATAAAGCATTGTGTCCCTCTCAAAATGCTATGGTCAAAAATATATAAAATGGGCAAAGAGTACTTCAGAAAGGAAATTAAAACTAAATGAACTGCATTTGATGTCCCAGACATAGAATGCAGAAACTTCTTTTTTTTCTAGTGGTTACTCACAGATTGCCCAGATGTATCTTTTAGAGAGACCTCTTAGGACCCCTGATCATTAGCTCTAACATGATCATTAGCTCACAGTCAGTAAACAGGCCTGGCCAAGAGGAAACCAGTTGGACTACTTTTTGCTTGTCAAAGATAATTTCAATCTGACCAGCTCCTCACTTGCCTTTGCTTGAATTCTTTTTATTTACTATTTTTATTTTTTGTATTTTATTTATATTTTTAAATCTTTGCTTGAATTCTTAAGCAGTTCAGGTACTTTTAAATTTGTTTCATCAATTTTTTTTTTTTTTTTTAAAGGTGGGGTTTCACCATGTTGGTCAGGCTGGTCTTTTTTTTTTTTGAGACGGAGTTTCGCTCTTGTTACCCAGGCTGGAGTGCAATGACATGATCTCGGCTCACCGCAACCTCCGCCTCCTGGGTTCAGGCAATTCTCCTGCCTCAGCCTCCTGAGTAGCTGGGATTACAGGCACGCGCCACCATGCCCAGCTAATTTTTTGTATTTTTAGTAGAGACGGGGTTTCACCATGTTGACCAGGATGGTCTCGATCTCTTGACCTCGTGATCCACCCGCCTCGGCCTCCCAAAGTGCTGGGATTACAGGCTTGAGCCACCACGCCCGGCCAGGCTGGTCTTAAACTCCCAACCTCACGTGATCTGCCTGCCTTGGCCTCCAAAGTGCTTGGATTACAGGCATGAGTCACTACGCCTGGCCTCATCAATTGTTTTAAGTTGTCTTCTGTGTTTGAGGAGGACCTGCCAAGTATTTCAAGATACATTTATTCATAAGACTGGGCATGGTGGCCCATGCCTGTAATCTCAATACTTGTGGAGGCCAAGGCAGGGGATCACTTAAGCCTAGGAGTTTGAGACCAGCCTGGGCAACATAGTGAGACCCCATCTCTACAAAAATTTTAGAAACTATCTGGGCATGGTGGCACATGCTTGTAGTTCTAGCTACTTGGTAGGATGAGGTGGGAGGATCACTTGAACACCTAAGTTCAAGGCTCGAGTGAGCTATGACTGTGCCATTGCACTTGAACCATGTCTCTAAAATAAATACATACAAAATATCTTCTTAAAAACTTTATTGTGGGCTGGGCGCGGTGGCTCAAGCCTGTAATCCCAGCACTTTGGGAGGCCGAGGCGGGTGGATCACGAGATCGAGAGATCGAGACCATCCTGGTCAACATGATGAAACCCCGTCTCTACTAAAAATACAAAAAAATTAGCTGGGCATGGTGGCACGTGCCTGTAACCCCAGCTACTCAGGAGGCTGAGGCAGGAGAATTGCCTGAACCCGGGAGGCGGAGGTTGCGGTGAGCCGAGATCGCGCCATTGCACTCCAGCCTGGGTAACAAGAGCGAAACTCTGTCTCAAAAAAAAAACAAAAAAACTTTATTGTAAGCCGGGCGTGGTGGCTCATGCCTGTAATCCCAGCACTTTGGGAGGCTCAAGTGGGCGGATCACCTGAGGTCAAGAGTTCGAGACCAGCCTGACCAATATGGTGAAACCCCATCTTTTTAAAAAAAAAAAAAAGAAAAAAAGAAAAAAAAACTTTATTATAAAAGTATCAGTTAAAGAAACGATTTCTGTGAGGTGTATCAGTGGCAGGGAAAGCCATTAGTTTCTCAGACTGAACCAACGGACTTTGAAGTTGTGTTCTATCCCTTTCACTGCCTTTGAAAGTATAGAATCTGCTCGTGATAACAGGCTTGTATTAAGCTATCTAAACATCCTGTTGATAGAAAGACTTTCTTTATAGCTGTTGGTAGAATTAGTATGTCTACAGAGGAAAGATTTCTAATTTTAAGTTGAGTACAAATGGCATTACACATGGGGTCAGGCACATTGAGGAAAATGTTAAGTTTTATTCAATTGCAAACATATTCATAAGTTGTAAGTGTTGTTGGTTTATTCAGAAAGGAGGAATTTGGAGTAGTATGTGTTGGACATTACTAAGACACTTACAATGGTAAATTCTTCAAATTTTACCTTTCCTTCTGTGTAATAGGCTCATCTTTCACTGGAATTGCAAAGGGATAGCCACATGAAACAGCTCCTCCTCATCCAAGAGAGATGGAAAAGGGCCCAGCGTGAAGAAAGATTGAAAGCCCAGCAGAACACAGACAAGGATGTAGCTGCCCATCTTCAGGCATCTCACAAACCCTCTGCAGAGGATGCAGAGGGCCAGAGCCCCCTTTCTCAGAAGTACAGCCCTTCCACAGAGAAACGCCTGCCTGAGATTCAGGGGATCTTTGACAGGGATCCAGACACACTACTGTATTTACTTCAGCAAAAGAGTGAGCCAGTGGAGCCATGTATTGGAAGCAAAGCCCCAAAAGATGATAAAACAATTATAGAGGAGCAGGCAACCAAAATTGCAGATTTGAAGAGACATGTGGAATTCCTTGTGGCTGAGAATGAAAGATTAAGGAAAGAAAATAAACAACTAAAGGCTGAAATGGCCAGACTTCTAAAAGGTCCAATAGAAAAGGAGCTGGATGTAGATGCTGATTTTGTAGAAACTTCAGAGTTATGGAGCTTGCCACCACATTCAGAAACTGCTACAGCCTCCTCAACCTGGCAGAAGTTTGCAGCAAATACCGGGAAAGCCAAGGACATTCCAATCCCCAATCTTCCTCCCTTGGATTTTCCATCTCCAGAACTTCCCCTTATGGAGCTCTCTGAGGATATTCTGAAAGGATTTATGAATAATTGAATGGAAGGCCACAGAAGAGGAGGGGAGAAGAGGAAATAATACAGTAATCGTTAATCCAGCAAAACAAAAGAAAAGGGAAAAACCACATAGAAGGGTCATCCCGGAAATGCTTGTCATCTGGCAGACTGTGAGAAGAGGCACTGCCAGGACTTGGGAAACAGTCACTGTGAAATGTGTCTCGTATCTGATTCACTGACTTGTGCTAATGATTCCGACTTGGCAGACACTAAACTCATGGAGGGTTCACTTTCTCCTGATACAAACCAAATGGCTACCTGGAATAATTTTTTTCAAGCAACAATTATTTTTCTTATCTTCAGGGTTAAAATGTTTAAAAGTATGTTATGCGTAATTAATCTATAATGCCATAAATGATAATGCAAAACCTAAATAATACGGTGGCCCGAGGGGCTGCCTTCTATTTGAAACAAGCTTTCTATCATGCATTGACTGTGTGCATTTTATTAATGCACATTTTGTTTGTTTAAATAAGGTGTGTAAGATACACACCCTTCTAGATGAAACTATATGTGCCACACTTTGCACTACTCATAATGATAACCTCAAGACTATCAGGAGAAATATTTAAATTTCCATTTTATGAAGAAAGGAACCAAATTATTATGCTTTTTAAAACAAATTACCAGTTTACATAATTAATCAGGGTGCATTTTAAGTTCTAACTTTGTTTATTGTATAATGCATCATTTGAAAATACCGAGGAAATACCCTTTGTTTTTAATGATGCAAGAGTGGGAGTAATGCTAGTTGGCAGTATTTGATTGTAAAAAATCAATAAAGTAATTACGTTTTATACCTTTGTTGAATGTGGTTGATAGTTAAAAAGCAAAACACTGATTGGCTTCTCTTTCTGCGTTGTAAACTTTGAACAGATGCGGTTAGATGATTACTTTTTTGCGTCACGGATTTTTTTTTTCAGTATGGCGTTGTCCATTTTCCCTTCTCTGTCACTAGGGTGATGGAGAGTCCAGAAGTTCCTGAGGTTTAAATGTGTTGTTTCCAACCTTTTTCCTGACCGCCACATGGAAGATGCTTAGGGCTGCTCTAGGCTGGAGGCAGCTGTCCCTTGGGCACCTGCCACCGTGGCAGAGCATAGTGTGGGGAAGCACTGCTTTGGATTCTCTCTACCAAGCTGGATGATATTCCATGAGAAGTAAGGGGAAGAGGACAGTACAAGCAAAACATTTGGGTGCAAGCTGCTGGGTGTGTTTAAAGCTTGGAATTGTTGTGTGGAATTACAGAAATGAGATAAATATATTGCCTCCTCTGAGGACAGTTGGGTTAGGCTCACACGTCTAGTGATCAAACTAGTAGAAATAGGGCCAGGCATGGTGGCTCCTACCTGTAATCCCAGCATTTTGGGAGTCTGAGGTAGGAGGGTCATTTGAGCCCAAGAGTTTGAGACCAGCCTGGACAACACAGTCAGACCCTGTTTCTACCCAAAAAATTTGAGCTAGGTGAATGGTGCGCACCTGTAGCTGTGGTTAGTCTAGAGGCAGAGATAGGAGGATGACTCCATCCTGGGAGGTTAAGGCCGTCGTCACACCACTGCATTCCAGCCTGGACAGCAGAGTGAGATTCTGTCTCAAAGAATCTTTAACAGTAGAAGTGACCATGCAGAAATCATATTTTTTCTTGTCTGATCTTGCTGCAGATGGAACAAAAAATAAACTAGCCTGTTTTGTTATACTTTCTTAAAAGTTACGTTAATTTGCTGGGCATGGTGGCTCACTCCTGTAAATCCCAGCACTTCGTGAGGCTGAGGCAGATGGATCACCTGAAATCTGGAGTTCGAGACCAGCCTGGCCAATATGGCAAAACCCCATCTCTACAATACAAAAATTAGCAGGGTCTGGTGGCATGTGCCTGTAATCCCTGCTACTTGGTAGGCTGAAGCAGGACAATCACTTGAACCCAGGAGGAGGCGCAGGTTGCAGTGAGCAGACATTGAGCCATTGCACTCCAGCCTGGGCAACAGACCTGGACTCTGTCTCAACAAATGTTAATTTGTTTATCCCAGTGGTTTCCCCCGTGCCCACCCCATGTTTGGTTGACTAGAATTTCTGTTCTGCTGAAAATCTCAGTGTTTTAATATCCCAGACTCTGAGGACATTTTACTTACTTACCCTTGCTCGTAAAACTAGACATTTAAAAGCTTGTGCCAAAAATAGTCATGCGTTGCTTAACAAGGATGTGTTCTGAGAGATGTGTCATTAGGTGAACATCCTAGAGTGGATTTACACAAACCCTAGAAGGCATAGCCTACTCCAGACCTAGGCGGTGAGTCTTGCTGCTGGGCTACAAACCTGTGCCGCATGGGACTGGACTGACTAGGCAGTTGTAACACAATGGTATTTGTGTATCTAAGCATAAAGGAATGGTCTTTACCTGTCATGTGGCCCGTCATTGAAATGTTATGTGGCACATGACTGAATTTTTGTTAGCCTACCCGTTTCTCTCTGAAAGATGAGCTCTGTTACATTTTGTTACATTTGACAAGAAATCCCTTTTATTTTTTCGAGATGGAGTCTTACTCTGTCACCCAGGCTGGAGTGCGATGGCGCTCTCTCGGCTCACTGCAGCCTCTTCCTCCTGGGTTCGCAAGATTCTCCTGCCTCAGCCTCCCGAGTAGCTGGGACTACAAGCATGTGCCACTATGCCCGGCTAATTTTTTATATTTTTACCCTTTTCTGTGCATTTCTTTAACATATTAATTTGGACTAATTTTACTGTTCTGTTGTCTTTGAAGCTCCTGTTCATGGTATTTAATAGGCTCATCTAATTTGGTTCTTAAGTTTTGTTTTAGAATCTGTTTTTAGGCTTTATGTGCCTTTTGACCAGGACTATGTGGTACTTTTGCAGCATCCTACCTAGCATCATGTCTTCTATAGAGTAGATACTAACTCAAATCCAAAAAACTCCAAAACCCCACTTGTTTCATTCGTTCTTAAGACCTAGCCTCTAGACTCACTGCCCCTCTCCTGGTTGGGGTTGTTAGGTTTTCTCATGTCTTTGTCTAAAATAAAGCACTGAAAGGGATGTGAGAATAGCTTGCTTCCTCTAAATAGTGCATGTGTAGGAAGTTCAGCAGGCTCTTGTCCTTCATTCAGTGGTGGCCTCTTGCTGTTGAATCCAGATAACTAGCTGGGGACTAAGAAGTCCAGAAAAGACCAGGTGTGGTGGTTTGTGCCTGTAATCCTAGCAATTTGGGAGGCTGAGATGGGAGGATTACTTGAGTACAGGAGTTCAAGGCCAGGCTGGGCAACATGGTGAGACCTTGTTTCCACATTAAAAAAAAAAAAAATTGGTATACGGTGCATGCTGGTAGTCCTAGCTACTTGGGATGCTGTGGTGGGAGGATCATTTGAACCCATGAGTTCAAGGCGGCAGTGAGCTCTTACGCCACTGCACTCCAGCCTGAGCAACAAGCAAGACCTTGTCTCAATCAGCCCAGAAAGCCTAGCTCTGAGTTCTCATTGTCATCTTTTCACAAACTAACAACAAAAGAAATATGTATTTTTTGAGACCTTGAACCTCTGCTTCCCAGGTTCAAGTGATTCTCCTGCATCAGCCTCCTGAGTAGCTGGGATTATAGGTGCATACCACCACGCCTGGCTCATTTTTGTATTTTTAGTAGAGATGGGGATTTTCCATGTTGGTCAGGCTGCTCTTGAATTCCTGACTTCGTGATTTGCCCACTCAGCCTCCCAAAGTGCTGGGGTTACAGGCATGAGCCACCATGCCTGGCCCAAAAGAAACATGTATTTCATAAATAGTGTGTAGTAACAATTTTAGCTTTACCACAGGTAATCCATACTACCCTAGAAAGCATGTTTAAGAGAAAGGGGGATGGGAGGAATAATGTTTTCAAAATCATGTCTATTCCAGGTGTTTTATCAAGGTTATTGGAATAATGAAAATGTTTTGTCTATAGGCAAGTCAATTCAAAATGTTAAGTACGTTATCTTTCTGCTTTTAGAACTCTGTGGGGACCTTTTTGTTGGAATATATTTCGGATGTTACTATCGTTAGAGTCTTTAAGCAATGTTATTTTATATATAAACCACCTGAGGCCCAGAAGGTTATGAGTTCCATGAAGCGATGTACCAGACTGGGAGCAGAGCCAGGAGCAAGGTATGGCCTTACTACCATTGAGACTGGACTGCATTTACTGGGCCATACTGGGGCTGGGTTGTCTAGCTTTCCTACTGTGCCAAGGGACCTGGTTTTCATGTACACGATACCCCACCGTACCTCCGCTACTCTGCTACCCAAGGAGGCATTGGAGACTGTGATATTGTGATCTATAAGAAGTAACTGTTGCTGTTTGTCTCTGGTTCCTGGCACAGAGCTTTAAGTCTCCTGTAATTTCCTGGCTGGTAGGAGCTTTTGTTCTAATACCAATGACTCAGTGGGCTCCTGGACAGGGACTGGTCACCAGAAAAATCAACCCAGGATTAGAAGCTTAGAACTTACAGCCCCACCCCCAATCCTTTGGAATGGGGAGAGAGACTGCAGATTGAGTTACAATTGATTATGCCCATAGGATGAAGCCTCCATAAAAATTCCTGAACTACAGGATTCTGAGCGTCCATGCGACTGATCATGTGGAGCTGGTGTGCCCTGAGAGGACACAGAAGCCCGTGTGCCCCTGCTCCAAGTCTGTCTCCCATCTAGCTGTTGTGAGAAGTACTTTTATAATGGTTAAACGTAAGTAAGGTGTTTCCCAAAGCCGTTCTAACAAATGATTGAATCCAAAGGTGTAGGGCGGTGGGGAGTGCTGTGGGAACCTCCAGTTTACAACTGGTTGGTCAGAATAACAGGTCAAACCTGGGACTTGTGATGGGGTCTGAGTGAAGGGCAGTCATGGGACTGAGCCCTTAACCTTCAGGTGGGTAAAGTCAAGAGTTGAGATTCACCTATCAGAATTGATGTGGGAAAAAAACGCACATCAAGTGTTGTAAGTGAAGTACTGAGAGTGAGTTGAGAGAGAATAAAAGTGTTAGTTTTTCTTTCTTTTTTTAAAAAGACCATTTTATTTTTTGAGACGGTCTCACTGTCACCCAGGCTAAAGTGCAGTGGGTCAGTCATGGTTCACTGCAGCCTTGAACTCCTGGGCTCAAGGGATCCTCCCACCTCAGCCTCCTGCTGCCACACCTAATTTTTAAATTTTTTGTAGAGATGGGATTTCACTATGTTGCCCAGGCTGGTGTTTTTTTTTTTTTTTTTTTTGGTCTGTCATATTCCAGTTTGTTTGTTTGTTTATTCTTTTGAGGTAGAGTTTTTAGCTCTTGTCACCCAGGCTGGAGTGGAGTGGCGTTATCTTGGCTCACCACAACCTCCGCCTCCCAGGTTCAAGCGATTCTCCTGCCTCAGCCTCCCAAGTAGCTGGGATTATAGGCATGCACCACTATGCCCGGCTAATTTTGTGTTTTTAGTAGAGACGGGGTTTCTCCATGTTGGTCAGGCTGGTCTCAAGCTCCTGACCTCAGGTGATCCGCCCGCCTCGGCCTCCTACAGTGCTGGGATTACAGGCGTGAGCCACCGCGCTTGCTGTGGTTTTTCTTTATTCACAGACCGTCTTGTGAGAGTTGAGTTTGTCCTTTACACTCAATAGAAAAAAGCTTCATGCCCATTTTTAATGGTAACCCTTCATTTGTGAGCAGTTGTGGTTAGAATCTTGTTTGAAAATGATTAGGATGGCCGGGCACGGTGGCTCACGCCTGTAATCCCAGCACTTTGGGAGGCCGAGGCGGGTGGATCACGAGGTTAAGAGATCGAGACCATCCCGGTCAACATGGTGAAACCCTGTCTCTACTAAAAATACTAAAAATTAGCTGGGCATGGTGGCGTGTGCCTGTAATCCCAGCTACTCAGGAGGCTGAGGCAGGAGAATTGCTTGAACCCAGGAGGTGGAGGTTGCGGTGAGCCGAGATCGCACCATTGCACTCCGGCTTGGGCAACAAGAGCAAAACTCCGTCTCAAAAAAAAAAAAAAAAAAAAAAATGATTAAGATGAATGCATGTGTGAGGCATCTGCCACAGGGTGTTTATAACCTATTTGAAGAGTCAAGATGTAAGCTAATAGCAGCTATTATTCATTGATTCATTCCAGATCATAGGTTATGTAAAGACCAAAGTGTTTAATTTTAACATCATTATATTGTGTCATAATCCCAGTGTAGCCTAATCAAAGATCTCTGGGAGTGCATGGCGTGGCTGTTTAAAAAAGTAAAGGGTCCTCAGATTGTGTATCCCAAGTGCAAGTTTGTCCTTTTAAGAGCTACTGCTAGCCAACACTGCCATCTGGTGGACTGTAGGAAAATGTTCTGGTTCTTGTTGGGTCCATTAGCCCGGAACGGTGTCCAGACTCAAAGCTAGGCCGTGCCAGTCACCGACGTGGAAGAAGGAATCTGTTGAGGTCTTACTTGACTTCCTGTCTAGAACAGATATGCAAAACCAATTCAAAAAGAAAGTGTCTTTAAGAGGCCTGGGCGAGGTTAGTGCAGGCGGGGACCGTAGTCCTGTACACTAATTTCCTGTCTGGTATGACCTTTCAGGTTTTGCTGCCTGAAGAAGCGAAGAACCTTCTCAAGAATGTTGACCCTCAGTGGTCCTGGAAGTCCCTGTGGGCTAGGTTGAAAGCTATCATTAGCAAGCCTTGCTCTAGCTGGGGAGAAGGGTTTGCTCATCTGGAGAATTTGACAGTCAAAGCAGGCCTGACCAATCCCAAACTATTTCACTTTTTTTTTTTTTTTGACACAGTCTCATTCCATTACCCAGGCTGGAGTGCAGTGGTGTGATCTCAGCTAACTTCAGCCTCCGCCTCTTGGGTTCAAGTGATTCTCCTGCCTCAGTCTCCCAAGTTGCTGCAATTACAGGTGCTCACACCCTGCTAACTTTTGTATTTATTAGTAGAGATGAGGTTTCACCATGTTGGCCAGGCTGGTCTCGAACTCCTGACTCAAGTGATCCACCCACCTCAGCCTCTCAAAGTGCTGGGATTACAAGCATGAGCCACCACGCCTGACCTCCCAATTTCTTTAGAGAAGAATGAACTTGATCCTGAAATACCACAGGGGGATAAATCAGTTTAAAAAAAAAAAAAAAGATGTTTGCTCAGTACCTGGGAAGGAGGTGTGATGGACCACAAAGAATTAAACAAAAAAACCTAAGGACACCAGTCCTTAGGCTGGGTGCGGTGGCTCATGCTTGTAATTTCAGCCCTTTGGGAGGCTGAGGCAGGTGGATCATTTAAGGTCAGGAGTTCAAGACCATCCTGGCCAACATGGTGAAACCCCATCTCTACTAGAAATACAAAAATTGGCTGAGTGGTAGTGGTGCCCACCTGTAGTCCCAGCTACTCAGGAGACTGAGGCAGGAGAATTGCTTGAACCCAGGAGGCAGAGGCTGCGGTGAGCTGAGATCATGCCACTGCACTCCAGCCTGGGTGACAGAATGAGACAATAGCTTAAAAAAAAAAAAAAAAGTTGGATGCTAGTAAATATCTCATAGTAAGAGTGGTTTATAAACATCTTGCCTTATGCCACTACAAATACAAAGTGGCTGGCATACTTCTCACTTTTGTGGAAGTATCAGGGATCAAAGGATGGGGAAATGGCTTTCTAGGTATTTCTAGAACAGCAGGAACAAAGGCATGGAATTAGAAATAGGGAGATGAGTAAGCTTGGTCAGAATCATATAATTGTAGAACAATATGGGTGAAATTTGAGAGAGGCTTAAGTAGATTAGCCTTTTACTTCCTTCCTACAGGTGAAGGGGCCAGGATCAGGTTCTGGTCTTGAGGAATGGAAAATACTTGGAATAGGCCCTCAAAGTTAGAGCCAACAGAATCCAAGTGAAGGCAAGTTGAGTGTTTGCAGTCTTAGCCTGTTTCTCTGTTGTGGGCACATGACATTAGAAAGAAAGTGGGACGGGCAATCCAGATACGACAGAAGGATAAAGGGTGAAGGAATCAAGAATACAAATTTGCCAAACACAGATTTCAGGATATACAGGAAGACAAAGGAGACAGGTTAATTAGGGAGTGGAATAGGATCGAGGGACCAGTGCCTCCTAAGGGATGCCCAAAGGTGGTTTCCAGAAAGAGGGAGGAAAGGGAGTTTGTCATCTGAGAAAGTTTGTCATTCTTGACTTGGTTGATTTGAAGAACCAAACAACGATTTTAGGCTTCCTCCAATTAAATTCCCTAAAGAAAAGTCTTGCTATTCAGAGTGTTATTAAATCCCAGGTTCTCCGTGCCACTAATAGATCTTTTTGGAGGGCCTGAGATCAGATTATTTCCCTATTCTTAGAAGGAAATGGCTGTTTAGGGAAGGCCAGATGTTAACAGATTGAAGAGAAGGATATTAAACATGCCATTAAGCTGGTAACTGCAAAAGAAAAAAAGTTCAACATCACCACAATCCTTCGGTTTCAGTGTTAAAACGTAAGTAAAACTCTGGAGGCAGCAAGATGGTAAGTGGGGCAAGGGGGTCATAGACCAGTTTTGATCCTTAGGTAAGTTTCATTTATTTGAAATACCCACACTTGGGGCACTGTGGTAAATTCCAGAAGGGCACTTGTAGTTGGTTGAATACAGTACTTGAGGTATTGGTTGGATTTTTGAAATGTAGGCTCATTTATTGTAAGGCTGGCAACAAACAATAGGCTCACAATTCAAAATGGAGGGAGAGAGACTTACATTGCTTGTCCATGGTTCTGTGATGGAATACACAGAAAAGAGTTGTGAGAAGTAAGCCAATAACTGTGATCACCTCTGGGTGGGAAAATTAAGAGGCGTCCCCACTCCAGGTACCCTCCCTATATAGCTGGGATTACAGGCACGCGCCACCATGCCCAGCTAATGTTTTGTATTTTTAGTAGAGACGGGTTTCACCATGTTGACCAGGAGATCTTGATCTCTTGACCTTGTGATTTACCCACCTCGGCCTCCCAAAGTGCTGGGATTACAGGCTTGAGCCACCGCGCCCAGCCTGAAAATGGCACCTCTTGAACCAAGCTGCAGGGAAACACATAAAACACAGGCACACACCTCCAATAGACACCAGCTAAACGTCTTTCACAGTGGTGGTGAACTATATCCATCCACGTTTCCTTTCCCTGAGTCCAGATAGCTCACCTTCCAGATAACCCACCTTTCCTTTCCCTCTATTCCAGATAGCCCAGCTTCCACAGGAATTCCAAATCACAAACTGCAACCCTTCTGAGGCCCACTTCCACAAGCACGTTTTGAGTCTTCTTCAAGGTAAAGTGCCATATTGATTTGTGGTGTTTATATATTTCTTAAATGTTTAACATGCGTAAACCTACTGTTTTTAAATGTGTCACTGGTGAAGTTTTTTTTTTTTTTTTTTTTTTTTGAGACAGAGTTTCGCTCTTGTTACCCAGGCTGGAGTGCAATGGCGCGATCTCGGCTCACCGCAACCTCCACCTCCTGGGTTCAAGCAATTCTCCTGCCTCAGCTTCCCAAGTAGCTGGGATTACAGGCACGCACCACCATGCCCAGCTAATTTTTGTATTTTTAGTAGAGACGGGGTTTCACCATGTTGACCAGGATGGTTTCGATCTCTTGACCTTGTGATCCACCCGCCTCGGCCTCCCAAAGTGCTGGGATTACAGGCGTGAGCCACCGTGCCTGGCCTACTGGTGAAGTTTTAAAGTGCTATGCCTTAAAATAATTTTTCATATAAACCCTATGGTTTGTATTTGTGGGACTTTTCATAGTGCCGTGATTTTTAGAAACTAAAATGGAATTCAGTTTCCTGAAAGATTGTATAAGCTGGTCTTTTCCCTTTCTTTTTTTTTTTTTAATAGATGTGGTTTTACCATGTTGGTCAGGCTGGTCTTGAACTCCTGACCTCAGGTGATCCGCCCGCCTTGGCCTCCAAAGTGCTTGGATTACAAGCATGAGCCACCACACCCGGCTGGTCTTTTTCCTTTCTATATTTAATGTTTGCTTAACAAAATATTAATTTTCTTGTTCAACATAATTTGATTCTACAAAACAGCAGTAAATTCTAGTTATTCAAAAATTTGGGGAATGAGTCCCCACATATGGATTACACAATCCCAAATAAATTAGGAGATAAAATAAATGTATTAGGTTGGCTATAAATCCAGTTTACTGATTTTTTTTTTTTTTTTTTTTTTTTTTGAGACAGTGTCTGGCTCTGTCACCTATGCTGGAGAGCAGTGGTGTGATTTTGGCTCACTGCAACCTCTGTCTCTGGGGTTCAAGTGATTTTCCTGCCTCCCAAGTACCTGGGATTACAGGTGCATGCCACCACGCCCAGCTAACTTTTGGATTTTTAGTAGAGATGTTTCACCATGTTGGCCAGGCTGGTCTAGAACTCCTGGCCTCAAGTAATCTGCCTGTCTCAGCCTCTCAAAGTGCTGGGATTACAGACATGAGCCACCAAACCTGGCCTCAGTTCACTGATTAAGAAAAATGCCTCAGGCGAGCCGGGCGTGGTGGCTCAAGCCTGTAATCCCAGCACTTTGGGAGGCCGAGGCGGGTAGATCACGAGGTCAAGAGATCGAGACCATCCTGGTCAACATGGTGAGACCCCGTCTCTGCTAAAAATACAAAAAATTAGCTGGGCATGGTGGCGCATGCCTGTAATCCCAGCTACTCGGGAGGCTGAGGCAGGAGAATTGCCTGAACCCAGGAGGCAGAGGTTGTGGTGAGCCGAGATCGTGCCATTGCACTCCAGCCTGGGTAACAAGAGCGAAACTCCGTCTCAGGAAAAAAAAAAAAAAAAAGAAAAATGCCTCAGGCTACCACAGTATCTTCTAGATGTTTAATGTGAAAATAGTGTGATTATATTTTATCTATAGAATGGGGGAGATGAGACTACACTGACTTGCCTATGACATCCTGGTAGTTGTTTACTGGACAACTTTGTTAGGAATTTGTCTATTTGACATTTACCTCTTATAAAGTCCATTCCAAGAAGCAGCTCCTTCCCTGCTACCCTTCTAGAACTAGAATTGAAGAGTGAATGACTTTGTAAATCACTCTTGAAAAGTGTATGGAAATCTCTAATGGTGAATGTGTTTATGCAAAAAGGCTGAAAGGAAAACTAGGTATGTACACATTTGCTCTGGCCTTTTTGTTACTTGGAAGCATTTGTTTTTTTGAGACAGTCTTGCTCTGTCTGCCATGCTGGAGGGCAGTGGTAGAATCTTGGCTCACTGCAACGTCTGCCTCCTGGGTTCAAGTGAGTCTCCTGCCTCAGGCTCCCGAGTAGCTGGGATTATAGGCCGCACTACTACGCCTGGCTAATTTTTGTATTTTTAGTAGAGATAGGGTTTCACCATGTTGGTGAGACTGGTTTCAAACTCCTGACCTCAGGTTATCCACCACACCCAACCCAAGATAGTTCTTACATTTATGTAGAGCATGGCAAGTGCAGCTGGGAATAGCGATCCCTAAGTCCGCTCTATCGTGAATGTCTTCCACTTACTAAAGCAAACCTGTATCACCTACCTTAAACTGTTGTTTCCATATTCCACAGTAGCCCCACCTGTCAGTGAACATCCTTAATATGCTGCCAGAGGACCACAGTGGCTCTCCTTGGGGAAGTAGTCCGCACCTGATCTTATACTTCCTTCCCGTTTTTCTTCTGTTTTTTTTTGAGACAGAGTCTTGCTCTGTCACCCAGGCTGGAGTGCAGTGGCACAATCTCGGCTCACTGCAACCTCTGCCTCCGAGGTTCAAGCAGTTCTCATCCCTCAGTCTACAGAGTAGCTAAGACTACAGGCCTGTGCTACCAGGCCCAGCTAATTTCTGTTTTTAGTAGAGAAGGGGTTTCACCATGTTGGCCAGGCTAGTCTCAAACTTCTGGTCTCAAGTAATCTGCCCACCTTGGTCTCCCAAAGTGCTGGGATTACAAGCATGAGCTACCATGCTCAGCCTCCCATCTGTTTGTTTACTCATCCAGCTCTCCACATTTTTCGTCATCTGCAAACTTTGGGTCAAAGACTGTGAGGTAGTGTTGGCCTCTGTCCTCCTAATGCCCTTCCTCTCAAAATGGAGTCCAGTTGACCCACCCATACAACACATGTCCTTGGTATACCCCCAACTGGCCCCAGGGCTGAGGTCTTTTTCACAGACAAGACACAGAAAGGACAATCCTGTTTCAGCTGCAGCCAGTTGTGAATACCACCCCAGCCAAGAAAGGGAACTAACTTACAAGGCATGCAGCCAGTGACCCGGAGCCTGCCAACATGTTATTTTTATTTAAAAGTCAATTTTCATTAAAAGAACCAAACTGATAACTGTGGGAGCCAAAGTACTTTGTATACTACTCACATTTGCTGTATTTTTATATGGTTTCAAAGCATATCTATCTAGATTTACATAATAATTGCATAACCAGGCCATGCCATAACTTTTGCAGTTGGTAAGATCGGAGTCTGCATCCTGGTGACAGGCTGGGCAGCATATATAACCCTGTCTTGGCCAACTTGCTATCCTGATTCATACTGAATATTGTATTGAACAGAGTAGCTAGCTGGGTGCGGTGCCTCACATTTGTAATCCCAGCACTTCTGGGGGCAAAGGTGGGCAGGTCACCTGAGGTCAAGAGTTTGAGACCAGCCTGGCCAACCTGGTGAAACCCTTTCCCTACTAAAAACATAAAAACTATCTGGGCGTGATGGCATGGGCCTGTAATTGCAGCTACTTGGGAGGTTGAGGCAGGAGAATCACTTGAACCTGGGAGACGGAGGTTGCAGTGAGCTGAGATTGTGCCAATGCACTCCAGCGTGGGTGGCAAGAGCAAACTACATCTCAAAACACACACACAGAGCAACAACAAAACAGCAAAATGAATACAGAATAACTAAATCACTTTTTCCTCTCCCAAGGCTGACTGCTGGTCTCATTTGTGAAAGCATCTTTGAGAGGCTGGCATCTAGAAATAGAACATGTTGAATCCATCTATCAATCTACAGTATCTATGCACAGAGCGAAGTAAAGGTATGACAGCACTTTCCTGAAGCTTATTAATTTTACCCAGATGTTATTAAACCCATATACCATCTACCAAAAGGAGAAGTGACAGGAAACCAGACAGATTTGTCTGAGTATTACAGTCCCCAGATGCATGGTAGAAGATAAATGGATTTGAATCCATGTAATTGATTATTCACGAAAAGAAATCCATATTCCAGTAAAAACTATTAGGGCCAGGTGTGGTGGCTTACACTTATAATCTCAGCACTTTGGGAGGCTGAAGTAGGAGGATCGCTTGAGCTCTGGAGATAGAGACCAGCCTTGGCAACATAGACCTCATCTCTACTAAAAAATAAACATTTTAAAAATTATGCCTGTAATCCCAGCACTTTGGGAGGCCAAGACAGGCAGATCACAAGGTCAGGAGTTTGAGACCAGCTCGGCCAACACAGTGAGACCCCATCTCTACTAAAGACACAAAAAATTAGCCAGGTGAGGTGGCATGTGCCTGTAGTCCCAGCTACTCGGGAGGCTGAGGTAGAAGAATCACTTGAACCTGGGAGGTGGAGGCTGCAGTAAGCTGAGATTGTGCCATTGAACTCCAACCTGGGTGACAAAGTAAGACTCCATCTAAATAAAAAAAAAGTAGCTGAGCATAGTTATGTATGCCTGTAGTCCCAGCTACTTGGGAGGCTGAGGGAGGAGGATCACTTGAGCCCAGGAGTTCAGAGCTACAGTGAGTTATGATTGCACCATTGCACTACAGCCTGGACAACAGTGAGACTGTCTCAAAAAACATTATAGACTAGAATGGGAAAGAACTAAAAAGTATTTACTACAACTTTCCCTTTAAAAAGGTTCTTTGATGTTTCCCAAGTTATTGTACAAATTTAAGATTTCACCACCATACCACTGTCTGGAGAAAGCTGACATTCAGACATACTCATAAATGAGGAGTATCAGAGCCAACCAAAATGATGGAGAGAAAAAGGTCAGAGGAATTCCTCCAGTAATTAGGGAGCAATCAGTAATCAATTCCCCAGCCTTCCAAAAAGCCTACAAATGTCTTTAAGGATATAAGCATTATGGTCATCTGTCTTCACCCCAGACTTAAAAAGAATCAGGTTAGTAGTGTGGAATTCAGACTATGGACAGAATACTCTCATTAGGTGGGTTTGTACTGAAAGCAGCACATTGCCTGGCTTTATCTTCATTAGCTTCAGCTATTCTGAATAAGTTGTAAATATGGTTTAAAAAGGTGGCTCATGCAAGAGCAAGAGAAGCAAAAGCTTTTGAAGAAAAACCACCACCACAGACTTTGGGATCCTGGCAGGCTTTAGGGGACCAGCAGGTGGTACTCTACTAACACCTTGGCTTTAACTTAATTTTGTATCAAATTAAATCGGATGGAACATATGAAACATTAGGCAAAAGAAACCACTTCATCAGCTGAGGCACATTTGGTAAAATGGTATTACAAAAATCAAAACCTCACAAAAGAAGGTTCACAAAATCATTTGAAATATTCCTCAGGCCAATTTTTCTTTCCAGCCAAGTAGTCATCCATTCTATGAAAGTGTAGGTAATTAATGTGAAACGTAATTGTTCACATTCCTGGCTGAACCTTTCCTGAAATGGAAGGTGGAGTAACAGATTACATGGAGCTAAAGGATGGTGATACATAAGGAAAAAGAACAAGCAACTTGCAAGGAGTTACAACTTGGGCTCCCACTTTTTTCTTTTAAGCTAATGTTTTCAGATGAGAAGGAAAGGCTATCCTCTGAATATCCTGCAGGTGTCAGTGGAGGCCTACATCTTTCCAGTAACTTAAAGGGTTAGGGCTATGTAAGCCTGAAGCAACCAACTGCCAAGAGCAGCCAGCTATTAAAACCAAGACTTCAAACTAAAACAACTTGCTAGGGTCATACTTATACCCAGAATGACTGACTTCAGGCCCTTCTCTGCCCCCAGTGGTATGCTTGTCAAAAGAGGGAGAACTCTGGAAAAAGTCAATTTTTGATAAAGTCCTTTTAATGGAAAATGTAAAACCCCTTTCAACTTCAATGTACAAAGCCATATGTAACACTTGCACTTTAACAAAAGCAAGCCAATGTTTTAAAAAAATACATCATTAAATGTATATATGTATATATTTACATAGCATATTAAGTTTAATATTTAGCTTTAAAAGTTCACATAAATTTTACCAAAATGAGACAATTTTAAATAAATTACACCTTTTGAAAATGTTTAATTGTACAGTCAATAGCTTCAACAAAATATTGAAGTGTCTGTATTTAGTATCTACTTTATATACTTTATACTTTACAAATTTTACAATTATTTGGCAGTAATTTTCTGATTATGACATGACTGCTGTGCGATTCAGCAATTTCCCAGATGCAGGCAATAGCTGGTGTTTGTGTCCTATTCTCACAGTAACTGTCTCAATGTAGTGAAAAATATCAGTAATTTTAGTAAACTGTACAAGGTCACATTTACACTTGATCAACAATATAGCATAGAATTTTTTTTATTTTTTACCAAAAATAAATACATCATTTTAAATCTGGCATTTTCACAAACATCATGTACATTATAATACAAAACAGCTATATAGTGCTGCTTTTAAAATTCTGCTTGTCTACAACATTGAATCACAGGAGCTGTGACATACGCTATACTGCTGCGGTGTCAGTAACAAGTCATTACTACAAAGAGAATTTCTTGGCACTGATGGTTTTATGAAACTTAAGTCAATGTGCATACATATCATTCAAGGTTAAGTAATCCCAGTTCAATGACCTAAAAATATCAAACTGGATCACACTTAATTTTCTTCCATATCCACTACTTCATCCTCATGTATCTTCAAGGCTCTCACCATTTCTTTGACTGCATGATACAAAATATTTTTAACCTGAAAAAGATGTTAATATTTCTAATCACTTCAGTTGGACAGAAATTAACAAATGACAACTTCCAGATTAAAAAAAAACAATTTTAATGAGGACCTAGGATAGCCAAATATAAGAATAATGTTTAAAAGTGTTAAGGCAAAAGTTAAAATAAGGGACAATATAATTCATACAATTAAATACATGTTGGTGTTAATCTTTGGTTGTTACCCTAATGTGACCAACTAGGCACTGACTGCCTGTTATACATGTATCATATTTCTAAACAAAAGCCTACAGAACAGGACCTAGTTAAAACACCCATCTCTTACCTGTAGTTTATCATCATAATTGATTTCTTCCTTCAAAAGTCTCAGTTCCTGTGTTAAATGAAATGACTCTACAAGATGTTCTGGAGACACGAAGTCTTCAGTTACCTGAATACAGCTGTGAAAATTCTGAACCTATCCCCAAAAGAAAAACAGTGAAATATAAATTTTAAAAGGTGCGGAGCAAAGAAAAGCCAAGTTATTTAAAATCAATAAACATGAGACAGTTCTGCTGGAGAATTTACTTTCTCCAAAACATCGAATGGATTTTAAAGCAGAAGACCACATTTTATGAGAAAGTTATGTCACTGAAAAGCTTCATGTAAAGTGACTTTGTAAATGGAATATTTTTAAATGATAAAAAGAAAATAACTTTTCCAGGAATCCTTTGGAGAGGCTGATAATCAGATATTAAATTATCAATTGTGCCAAGGTGGACTTTTAAAAAAATGTGTTACTTTTAAAAACTAACTTGAAAGAATTTACGAGGCAGTCTATCTGAGTGTGTTTATCGTTGCTCCATTGGCTTTCAGGATTTTGGTCATTTCACTGTTAACTCTTACATCAGAGAACAAAGAAAAGGAAATGAAACTTGGTTAGGAACTGGGATGGAAAATGTAGTTCCAGATAGGTCTACTGACCTCAACTGAGTTTCAGACATATCCCAGGATTTTGGTTATCCGTGCCTTTCTTTTGTGACTTTCTTTCAAATTAGCCAATTAAAGATACTCCTTCAATTACTAGTGACATCAGTACAACAGTTTTTCCACAGTGTTCTCTCTCCTGACTAAACAGTTTTCCCAAGAAGCCAGTCAGTAGTCTTATCTGTTACTTGTTCAGCATTTACAAACTGACTTTGGACTTGACTATTTCTTAGAGCTGCTTTCTATTAATGCTCAGTAAAACAACAGAGGAAGGCCCAAGCTGATACAATCTGGGATTTTCGGTGTTTCTAGATTGTCTTCTAGTGATATTTTAAAACGTCACAAAAATTCCTGGGAAAGGAGAAATAATTGAAAAACTAAGCATTTAAAGTTACTCTAATTTTAAGTATGCAAAATAAATTTTTGGGAGGAGTGAGATGGAGATAGTAAGTGGGAAATGGAGACTGTGGGAAAAAAAATCTAATTGATGATAGGGTGATGGAATTCCAGAGGGGCTAGAATTCCTCCTCTGGGCATAATGACCACCTGAACAGCTGCTGAAGTCTGCAGAGTTCTTTAACTCAAGCACTGTGCCTCTATTGATAACTTGGTAGCATAGTAAAGTAAACATTCTTTCTTTAATCATTAGGCTGGTTCCTCTGGAGGATGAACATAGTGGATGCCTCACATTTTCAGCATTTCTGTACAGTCTCACTGGCTCTTCATAATGTGTCTGTAGAACAGATGCTCTATTTCACAGAGCAGGAAACTATGGATGAGATGTTCAGCGCCTGTCCCAAGACAAATCAGCCAATAAATGGCAAGTCAACAGGAGCCCAACTCCTGTGATGTCTTGTCTAATAGATGCTTTACAGTCCTACTTATTAACTCTCATACAGCATACACAGTCTCCAAATACCCTCTCTCTCCTTACGTCTTTCATTAATCTGAACTTAAGGAGACTTAAGTCTTTCCAAAGTTTTAGCATGAAAAAAACCTCTTGGTAGATCTAGCTCTAGCATGTCCTAAAATCACTTGTAGCTCCAAATTTTATACTTGGTTTAAAAAAAAAAAAAATTCTCTTTACTGATATTCTCACTTTGTTCATCCATCATTTTCCTGGTTTCCGTTAGCTTTGAGCATATTTAAGACAGTTGTCTAGTAAGTTCAATGTCTGGGCTTCCTGGGGAAGGTTTTTGCCAATTTATTTTCTCTTTGAATAGGCCGTACTTTCCTCTTTCTGTGTATGCCTTGTACTTTTTTGTTGGAAACCGGGCATTTGAACGTAACAATGTGTTAATTCCGGTAATCATATTCTTTCCCTGCCTCAGGGTGTGCTGTTGTTGATTCATCCATTTGTTTAGTGACTTTTCCAAACTGTTTTTGCAAAGGCAGTATTCCTTGTTGGTGTGGTCACTGAATTCTCTGTTCCAGTATCTCATTAGTCAGCCAGTGACCTAACAGAGATTTCCTTAAATGTCAAAAATCAGCTGCCCTTTTCTTCATTAAGCTCTTGGATGCTGTATAAGTTTTGGATTAGATTCCAGAATTCTGAAAAAATTCATTCTGTCATGTCTTTGCCAGCTTACGGTTGTTTTAAAATGGCTTTCACAACAGTGACCTTTATTAGTGCTTTCAAGATGCTGCTAGGTTTCCTAATGACCCCTACCTGATATATTTTATATAAAGGCTTGAGGGTTAGTTTGAAGGACCAAGGTTCAGTTTTAAAGCAGAATACAACTAAACTTCTCATTCTGATTATTCCTTTTCTTTGCCACGTTTGAGTCATTTATATTTCACTTCCTTGACATTGTCTTATTCATACTTGCCTTAAAGCATCAGTTATAAGTAATGCTAAGAAAATATAATTTGTATTCATAGTAGGAAGGTTATTCTCTTAACACTGTCATTGCTACTATTCAGGTTCTTCATGAGAAGTTAGTGTGGAAAGATTTTGTCAAGAAGACCTTTTGATCATATGAATACGAAGAATTACAACTTTAAAATTTTATAAACTCATGATAAATGACCAAATGCAATAAATTAAACTTAGTATTTTGGGGCAAATTTTGCTAAAGATTTTGTGTTAACTTAAAAAAAACACTGTTGCTGTTTTTAAGTAAAGGCCACTCTAAACCTTGGAATACTACAGCTGAGACAAAATAAATCCTGGAGGTCAGGGTCACTGATCTATGGAGGGATGTACAGGAGTTTCACAGACTGAGTCCCAGTTACCAAGAGAAGATTTCTAAGTCTCCAATTCTAGAATAGTTCTTACCATATAAAGAGGGGTGTGGCTATGCTGCTTTCTTTCAGCTTGCTAAGATTATACGTCTGAGTTTCCTCGAACAGACAGCCCACTCTTCTCTCAATTTGGCTCTGGCAGTGGTCATTGTTGACAGGCCAAAGAACAGAATGTTGTTTCTTCCCTAGCACTGCTGGCCTTTGTCATGTGGTATCACTTGGTTGAAAATATTTTGATAGGTGCCTTGGGTTTGCAAAAGATTCCTATTTGTGTGGTTTCTAAAGTGTAGTCCCTGGACAGTAAAATCAACATTTCCTGGAAACCTGTTAGAAATCTATAGTTTCAGGTCCCTCCCCAGACCCACTGAAATCAGAAACTCTGGTGGCAGAATATAGCAATCTGTTTTATCAAGCCCTCCATGAAATTCTAACATATGCTAAAGTGTTCTTTATATTCTCACTTTGTCAGAACACTTTAGCATACGTTAGAATTTAGAGTCTGGAATTATTTTGAGGGCCACCTGTAGTCTACTGGAAGTATTGAAGCCATGAACAGTTTTCAGAACTTCTAAGACCTGTATTACTACAGGTTGTAAGTAATAATGCATCTCAAACCCAAGTTAATATTGTAAACACTTATTACTTCCCTTGAATTTTCTCTTAAAACTGCATTACCACCAGTCGTGAATTGTGGACAAGATCCTTTCAACAGAGTTTAGAGAGCTGTGCTGTTGTCATCACACCACACAGGGGAGGGAAAGTAGAAATTCCCTTTTGTATAGCTGGCAATTTCTGTGCCAAAATATGTAGCAAAGAAGTTAGATCGTGTTTTGGATCACTCAGCAATTTAGTGGCAGATCTCAGAATAATCTGTCAGTCTAGGTCATATATGCTGCCTTAGTGTATTCAGATACAACATTTTTTTTTCATAGATGTAATCTTTCTAAAATCTATGTAAATTTTCTAACTATCTCAAAGAAAATCTGTATAGTCATAAAGTGCGTTCCAACCTAAGTAAACTTTTAGAAGTGGCCAGAGAAAGTACATATTATGGGAAGAAGTAAAAATTTATATGTTTTACAAAAAGCCCAATACATATAAATTATAGAAAGCCATAAATTTGTTTTCATCTACCCTTGTGTAAAAACATGTTGTTATTGAGAATGTATTTTCAGGCCTTCAGAATAGAGACTTAATACAAACATTAAATGCATTATTCTAGGCATGGAAAGAGCAATGAAAATATGAATCTCTTACTTCATTATGCTTACATACTAGTTGGGGGTTAAGACAATATGCAAAGTGAGAAAATTATAAAGCATATTTGAAAGTGATAACTGAAATGGAGAAAAATAAAACAGGAAAGAGGACAAAGTTGGGGGACACAATTTGCAGCTTTAAACTAGGTGTCAGGGAAGACCTCACCAAGAAGGTGAAATTTAAGCAAAGACTAGAAATTGTGAAGAAGCAGGTCTTACAGATAGCTGAAAGAAAAAGGATTCCAAGCAAAAAAGATGAACAAGCACAGAAGCCCCGGGGAGGAAACATCCTTGGTGTGTGTGAAAGCAGCAAAGAGGGCAGGATGGCTAGAAAGGGACTAGAAGAGTACGAGAGGAAGGCCGTGAAACAGGAGGGAAGTGTGGGCGTGTGCAGAGGGGTGTAAATGACCTGACTTTTTATCACGGTCACTTTGAGCCTACTGAAAGACCATTCTTCCCAAAAAAGTAGCAGCGAGACAAGTATAAGCACGGAATCTCTTTGGGGTAACAATGATTGCAACTGGGGGAAAAATGTGAGATACTGAATTTTCACTGTGAACTTTTTACACTTTTGAATTTTTCTGTTTATGTATTACATATTAAAAAGAAAAATATTACAAAGTAGTCTTTCAACAAATAGTACTGGAACAGCCAAATGTCCATATGCAAAAGATTAAACCTCAATCCATACTAATCACTACATACAAAGATGAACTAAATTACATACCCAAATGTAAGTCCTCAAACTATAATGGTTCCACAAGAAAATGTAGAAGAAAATCTTAGTGATCATGGGCTAGGCAACAATCTTGTAGATACTACGAAAATATGATCCATAAAAGAGAAACTCATCAACTGGACCTCATCAAAATGAAAAAACCAACCAGGTAGGTTGGCTTATGCCTACATAATCCCACACTTTGGAAGGCCAAGTTGGCAGGAGGATTGCCTGAGCTCAAGAGTTTGAGACCAGCCTGAGCAACATAGCAAGACCCCATCTCGACAAAAAATGTAAATCAGCTGGGCATGGTGGTGCATATCTACAGTACTAGCTACTCAGGAGGCTGTGGTGGGAGGATCACTTGAACCAGGAATTTGAGATTACAGCGAGCTACAACTGTGCTACTGCACTCTTATCTGGGCAATAGCAAGACCTTGTCTTTTAAAAAATGGAAAAATGAAAAAAAAAAAAAAAAAGTCCGCTCTTTGAAAAGAGAAGCTACAGGGAAGGAAAATATATTTGTAAAATACGTATCAGATAAAAGACTTGTATCTGAAATATGCAAGAAATACTCAAAACTCAGTAAGAAAAAAAGCAGCTAAATAGACAAAATATTTGAACATATTTAACCAAAGTAGACATACAGATGGCAAATTAAGATATAAAAAGATGCTCAATGTTTAGTCATTAAGAAAGTACAAAGTAAAACCACCACAAGACACCACTGTACACTTATTAGAATGGTCTAAAAACAAAACTGACAGTAACATGCACTAGTTAGGAAGCAGAGGAAATGAAACTCACAGAACCCTGCATTGGGAAATGAAACAGAACAATCAATTTAGAGAACAGTCTGGCAGCTTCTTAAATTTAATCATACAATATAATATCACCAGGCAATCCCACCATTCAGTATTTATTTAACAGAAATAAAAATCTATGTTCACATAAAACCGTATATATGAATGTTTATGACAGCTTTATCTATTATTGCCCCGAACAGGAAACAACCCAAATGTACTTCAGCTGGCGAATGCATAGATTTAAAAAATGAAAAAAATATTCATATGACAACTACCCAGCAATAAAAAAAAGAATCAACTGATAAACACAACAATAGGGATGAACCGCAGACGCATTAAGAAAAGCCAGACTTAAAGGGTACATACTGTGTGTTTCCAAATTTATGGCATACTCATAAAAGAGGAACTATAGGGACAAAAAAGCAGGTTAGTTGCAGGAACTTTGGGTGGGAAGAGAGGCTGACTATAGAAGTGCAAGAGGGAATTTTTTTAGGAGTGATGACATTGTTCTATATTTTGTTTGTGTTGTTACCTAACTATGCATTTGCTGAAACTCACAGAACTGTACATTAAATAAGGTAAATTTTACTATATGCAAATTATATCTCAATTTATAAAAAACAACTGCATTACCTAGCTTAACTTCATTCATTTACAAGTGAATACAGATTACCTGTTTTTTGCTAAGAGGCTAGAAGTCAAAGAAATGGTGTATAGGGTGAATCCCAGTTAAATAGGAATCATAAATAATATGACATCTCAAATAATCATAAGTCCATGGGAAAATATAAGCATTTAATCTAAATACATTTTTTTCTCTATCACAAAGAAAAAGGTACATATATTATTATGACATTTGTATTTTACTCCTGTATCATAATGCCATTTGAGATCTAATAATAATAAATCTGATCCTGAATCTGACACATTCTAAAACCTAAGCAACTATTACCACCTAAGTAGTAGTTGTATGGAATGGGTCATAAATGCTGAACAGTCAATGACTATACTTATATAAAATGTGAGAAACTTTTCTTGATAAACTAATATACATCAGCTACATCTCAACTATTGAGGAGTGGAAAAGGTGGAGAACCAATTCTTGAGGCAAGTCAGCTTTCTGAGTTTTTTTCTGGTTTCCCTGGTCACCTTGTTAATACAAGGGCTAACCTGGGTTGTGGCAGCCCCATTCCACCGATAGGAATCCCCTTGTATACTTTTAATAACCATAATAATCCCATAACCCACCCCACCTATTCTATGCCATTTTTCCAGGTGCTGGAAAAATTAGGTATTTTATAATTTTTAAAAAACATTTTAAGATTCTGCTTTCATAGAATTAGGTATTTTAAATTAGGCATTTATTTTTGTTTTTCTGTTTTGTGGACAGTTATATAAATTACATACCATCTTTCTTTAGACGGGCCCTTGCTATACTAGCATGCTACAGAGATAGGAGGTATGCTTCAAGCTTGATACAAGGTCTGTATACTGTGCTGTGAAATCAGAGACAGTATACAAATAGAAATCTGACTCATGTTATTAAAACAACTTAAATTTTTTTTTTTTTTTTTTTTTTGAGATGGAGTTTCCTTCTTTGTTACCCAGGCTGGAGTGCAATGGCACGATCTCGGCTCACCGCAACCTCCGCCTCCTGGGTACAGGCAATTCTCCTGCCTCAGCCTCCTGAGTAGCTGGGATTACAGGCACATGCCACCATGCCCAGCTAATTTTTTTTTGTATTTTTAGTAGAGACGGGGTTTCACCATGTTGACCAGGATGGTCTCGATCTCTTGACCTCGTGATCTACCTGCCTTGGCCTCCCAAAGTGCTGGGATTACAGGCGTGAGCCACTGCGCCCGGCAACAACTTAAAATCTTAAGGTAATTATGTCAGATTGCTTCAAGCACTGGGATGTCATTTTAATAAAGGCAGACTGGTGCAGGTAATTCTCTTATTTGTGTCGTCTTTCATTTATATCTAACTAAGACCAATTTCTTTTTCAAAAGTAGTTCTTTCAATCAATAAAAGACATGTTAGAAGTTAAGTTTGTATATACCTGATGAAGGGCTCCTGCTGGCAAAATAATAGCATCACCAAGGAACTGAATAAGAGTACAGGTTCTGACTCCATATTCTTCAAGCAGCCTTTGGCGGAGCTTTTTGTTCACATACCAACTTTGGTCACGTATTGGATCATGTTCTGGTAGAACTTCAAGGCCTTGTTCTTTTGAAATCTGAAATATAAATTTAAACACCCCAATTTAAGTAAGGAAATGGTAAATCCTGTTCAGTTAAATTTCAATTTGATTTGCGATAACAAGAGTCTTTCATTTTCGGAATCAATGCAACAACTGAATGAGCTTCTTCAGTTAAAAAATAACATTCTGGCCGGGTGCGGTGGCTCAAGCCTGTAATCCCAGCACTTTGGGAGGCCGAGGCGGGTGGATCACGAGGTCGAGAGATCGGGACCATCCTGGTCAACATGGTGAAACCCCGTCTCTACTAAAAATACAAAAAATTAGCTGGGCATGGTGGCGTGTGCCTGTAATCCCAGCTACTCAGGAGGCTGAGGCAGGAGAATTGCCTGAACCCGGGAGGCGGAGGTTGCGGTGAGCCGAGATTGCACCATTGCACTCCAGCCTGGGTAACAAGAGCGAAACTCCGTCTCAAAAAATAAATAAATAAAAATAACATTCTGCAATACTTTGGAAAGCCCAAGAATAACAATACAGCAATACGGAAATGCTGTTATTAGAATATCTACTACTTCCTTCTCACCACCTCCTTCCATCATGAAGTTTTTTCCATCTGTCTGGTTTCCTTCCTTACAATTGTTTCCAAAGTCTAGCACATGGACGAAGAACAAGGTAGTTGTTTCTTTACCAAAAGCCAAATCATTCATATGTATGGATTTCATAAACATTTACTGATCCCTTTTTAAGGTAAGTATAAACACAAATACCTTTACATGGCTACCATTCTAACCCTTGAAAAATCAATTTCAAAGGACTCTTTAATCAATGAAATAATCTGCTTTAGAAGGCACAAATTATCATATTTCAGAGACAGAACTTATATCCTTTCAGAAAGATGATGTATCAGCACTGAAGATTTCTTAAAAGAAATCTCCAGCTGGGCATAGGGGCTCATGCCTGTAATCTAAGTACTTTGGAGGCCAAGGTGGGCGGATCACCTGAGGTCGGGAGTTAAAGACCAGCCTGATCAACAAGGTGAAATCCCGTCTTTATTAAAAAAAAAAAAATTAAAAAAAATCTCCATAATTATTAAGTTTAAAAAATATCTGAGCAAAGGGTCTGAACCAATTATTTCAGGTTGATGGATATTTTTCTTTCAGAGTATATGACAACTACAGTCAAGGTATGATTACTCAAAATTTGAGTCTACTTAAATAAGTATCATAGTATCAGATGTGATACAGTAGAGTCATTCTCTAGGTCAGCAGCCACAAATATCCATCAGATTCAAAGAAAATAAAGATCCTACCTTCTTTAGGTGTTTCTATGAAACATTAGCTTATATATCCTGCAACTTCAGATAGCTTTTTGCCACCCATCTAATATCTGGCTCATCAACAGATTAGTCCTTTATTATCAGGGAATGGAGGAGCACTACTGACTGACAAATCGCCATTCAAAACCCTCAACATGAAACCGACTTTCAAAGAGGAGAGCAAGAGAAAGAGGCTTTTGACTTTCAGCAAAAACTGCCATCTACCTTGAAGTAAAAATCATGCAATGATCTTATATTGCTGAAAGCCAGGCGAAGTTATGCTAATAAATCCTTGCACGAGGTGAAGAGATGTTATTTGCAAACAAAATTATACCTTTTGAAGAAATTCTCTTATCTTGTCAACATCTTTCCCAGCATAAATATGCCACAGAGCACCAGGTATTTCACTTGAGTCCTTCAGTCTTTTCCTTAAAATGTCATCCAAATCTTCTTCCTCAAATTTCTTGAGTATTCCTGAAACAAAGGAGCACATTTTCAAATTGTGAGTGAAGACTACCAGAAAGCTAAGTCTCTAAAGTTGATCTATCAGAGCAGCAGAGTGCCTGACTAGGGTCAGTACTTTTTTTGTTGTTGTTCACCCAGGCAGGAGTGTAGTGGTGTGATCTTGACTCACTGCAACCTCTGCCTTCCAGGTTCAAGCAACTCTCCTGCCTCAGCCTCTCCGGTAGCTGGGACTAAGATACGGGCTGCTACACTTGACTGTTTTTTTGTATTTTAGTAGAGGTGGGGTTTCATCATGTTGCCCAGGCTGGCCTTGAACTCCTGAGCTCAGGTGGTCCACCCACCTCGGCCTCCCAAAGTCCTAGGATTACAGGCATGTGCCACCGTGCCTGGCCAGATCAGTACTCTTAAAAAGGAGTCAAACCTAGTTATATGTTCATAACTTTTAGGACTATAAGAATAGTTAAGTGAGTACAAAGCAATAGGGATTTTCCCAGTTTGTTTTCTGCAAACGAAGATGTAGGAAACGGGAAATTTAACAGCTACTATGTAAATTTAACCACCTTCTTCCCTGTCCCAAGGGAGTGGTCCTAACAATGATTTGTACTCATAGCATTTCCCAACTTAGAAAGGTCTTTTTTTTTTGAGACAGAGTTTCGCTCTTGTTACCCAGGCTGGAGTGCAATGGCGCGATCTCGGCTCACCGCAACCTCCGCCTCCTGGGTTCAGGCAATTCTCCTGCCTCAGCCTCCTGAGTAGCTGGGATTATAGGCACGCACCACCATGCCCAGCTAATTTTTTTTGTATTTTTAGTAGAGATGGGGTTTCACCATGTTGACCAGGTTGGTCTCGATCTCTCGACCTCGTGATCCACCCACCTCGGCCTCCCAAAGTGCTGGGATTACAGGCTTGAGCCACCACGCCCGGCTTTTTTTTTTTTTTTTTTGAGGCGGAGTTTCACTCTTGTTACCCAGGCTGGAGTGCAATGGCGCGATCTCGGCTCACTGCAACCTCCGCCTCCTGGGTTCAGGCAATGCTCCTGCCTCAGCCTCCTGAGTAGCTGGGATTACAGGCACACGCCACCATGCCCAGCTAATTTTTTGTATTTTTAGTAGAGACGGGGTTTCACCATGTTGACCAGGATGATCTTGATCTCTTGACCTTGTGATCCACCCGCCTCGGCCTCCCAAAGTGCTGGGATTACAGGCTTGAGCCACCGCGCCCAGCACAAAGGTCTTTTATGGTCACTGTTTATTAGTTGGCCCCTATACCTACTGAAGAGAAAGGGATAACCTCTATTTTATGCCTGAGTAAAAAGTTTTCATGGTGAAATCATTACTGTGACTAATAAATGGCAGGGCAAAATGTACTCTGATTGATTTCTAGGGGATCTCATATTTGATAATGGTTAATCTGTAATCAAATGCAAATGCTTCATGAACAAAACTGTGGTCTTGAGGAGAATCCAGCCATTCTTCTAAAATACAAACTAAAATCCCTACGCATGTAAGTATGTGCACAAAAAACTTTGGAAGTGTATAAGCAAAAGTAGTAACTGTGGTTGTCTCTAAGTATAGGACCACAGGAAGATCCTTTCTTAAAAACTGAGTTTATGATAGTGAACATTTAAATAAAGGTTCTTTTAAAAAATTTTGTATACATTTAAGGGGTACGACGGCTATTTTGTTACATGGATATACTACCTACTAGTGGTGATGTCTTAGCTTGTAGTTATCATCACCTAAATAATGTAACATTGTATCCACTAAGTAATTTCTCATCACCCACCCCTCTCTTAACCACCCTCCTCTGAGTCTCCAGTATCTATCAGGGATAAGGATCAACCTAAGTTTCCATCAATAAAGAAGGACTGGATAAAGAAAATGTGAGGTATGTACACAGTAGAATGCTATTTAGCCATAAAAATGAAATCATTACTGGGTAAGGTGGCTCACACCCGTAACCCCAGCAGTTTGAGGCTGAGGCAGAGGATCACTTGAGCCCAGGAATTTGAGAACAGCCTCAGCAACATAGTAAAACCCCATCTTGCCGGGCGCGGTGGCTCAAGCCTGTAACCCCAGCACTTTGGGAGGCCGAGGCGGGTGGATCACAAGGTCAAGAGATCGAGACCATCCTGGTCAACATGGTGAAACCCTGTCTCTACTAAAAATACAAAAAATTAGCTGGGCATGGTGGCGGGTGCCTGTAATCCCAGCTACTCAGGAGGCTGAGGCAGGAGAATTGCCTGAACCCAGGAGGCGGAGGTTGCAGTGAGCCGAGATCGTGCCACTGTACTCTAGCCTGGGTAACAAGAGCGAAATTCCGTCTCAAAAAAAAAAAAAAAAAAAAAAACAACAACAACAACAAAAAAAACCCCATCTTTACAAAAAAATTTTTAAAAATTAGCCAGGCATGGTGGCACCTGCCTGTAGTCCCAGTTACTCCAGTGTCTGAGGTGGGAGGACTGTTTGAGTCCAGGAGGTTGAGGCTGTAGTGAGCCGAGATTGTGCCACTGCACTCCAGCCTGGACAGTAGAGCAAGGAGACCCTGTCTTTAAAAAACAAACAAACAGAAAAACAAACCCAAAAAACATGTCTTTTGCAGCAACATGGATGGAACTAGAAGCCATTATCTTGAGCAAAACAACTTAGAAAGTCAAGTACCACATGTTCTCACTTGTAGAAAAAAAAATTTTTTAAAGAAAGCTATTACCTGCTACAAAGTACACATTAAGCAGATGTTTCCTAACTTGACAGTAATCTCATTTTTATATCCAACCTTAGCTGTAAGCATTTTTGTTTTTTGAGACGGTCTCCTTCTCTCACACAGCTGCAAGCATTTCTTATTGAAACATTTAGTAAGTCTTTACTATGTGTCAGCTACTGTCCTAGGAAGTTGGGGATTAGGGTTAAGAAAGATCCATTCAAGAGCTCATGGAGCTAAAGAGGGTCCTAGTAAGTCTAGGCAAATAAACATCACAATGTGATAAGGGCAATCACATCAGTAAAGCCCTCTACTGTTATATCGGTGACGAAGTTTTTTCCCAGTCCATGGTAAAACAAGAAAATTAAGGACAATGTAGAAAGTTGATTATAAAAAAAATCATCCTTTACTCTGATACTTTTCTCTTTTTAGTTTTATGAGATGGAGTTTTGGTCTGACACTCAGGCTGGAGTAGAGTGGCATGATCTCGGCTCACTGCAACTTCTGCCTCTCAGGTTCAAGCTGTTCTCCTGCCTCAGCCTCCCAAGTAGCTGGGACTACAGGCACCTGCCACCACACCTGGCTAATTTTTGTATTTTTAGTAGAGACAGGGTTTCAACATGTTGACCAGAATGGTCTCGATCTCTTGACCTCGTGATCCACCCGCCTCGGCCTCCCAAAGTGCTGGGATTACAGGCTTGAGCTGCCGCGCCCGGCCTTTTAATGAAGACTTCTAAGGTGAATGATAATCTGAGTTACATTTGGAAGAATGAATAAAGGAGTTTGCCAGGAAGACTTGGAGGTAAGAGACGCATTGCAGGTGAAGAAAAAAAAGCCTGTTCTTTATTTCTCAGTTTGTTTTAAACATTAATAACCCTAAAATGTTGCTTTGTGACCACCTATAAAAAGAGACAAAAACTTTTTAGATGAAGAGAGCCAAAGGATTATTTAAAATACTGAAATTCGGCCAGGTGCAGTGGCTCACGCCTGTAATCCCAGCACTTTGGGAGGCCTAGGTGGGCGGATCACAAGGTCAAGAGATTGAGACCATCCTGGCCAACATAGTGAAACCCTGTCTCTACTAAAAATACAAAAATTAGCCGGGCATGGTGGCATGTGCCTGTGGTCCCAGCTACTCAGGAGGCTGAGGCGGAAGAATTGCTTGAACCAGGAGGCAGAGGTTGCAGTGAGCCGAGATTGCGCCACTGCACTCCAGCCTGGCGACAGAGCAAGATTCCGTCTCAAAAATAAAATAAAATATTGAAACTCTCCTGAAATTTTTGCAAAAGAAATATGCTAGAAACAGAAGCTGGGGGATATGCATAAACAAAGATAAGGAAGAAAGTTCTAGCTTTTAAGGACATGAATGAATAGTAATGGAGCAAAGCAGGTTAACTTCTGTATTGTACTTCTAACTCCTATATTGTAATTTCTAAGTGCTACAGTGAAAGATCTGAACAAACTATAATGAGACACAAAGGCTGTAACTCCATGGCATCACAGGAGATTAGAAAGGATAAATAATCTGAACCACACGGGTCACACTTCTGTGGCAATACTCAGACTATAACTCAAGTGTGCCCACTGACTCTTAAATCTCTGGGGGATGGAGGTGTTTACCTATTACAGTCAATAGTGTTATTTAAGAAAGCTGAGTAGCATAATGTAAAAATGAGTTTCTACAGTTTTGAAGGATTTTAGGTTGTGTATTATAAAATTATCAAAAGTACACAAACGTGGAGTGAATACTATAATGAATGCCATGTCCCCAGCACCTAACCATTAAACTATAGAACCATTCTGGGATCCAGATATACAACTGATGATCTATTTCATGGTTGATGTCATGTACAGAATTTCACAGAAAGTTCATGTGAAGTAGAAAAGGTACAGAACATCTGAAACTCCAAAAAAAAGTCTCTAACTCCATAATGTGCCAGAATCAGAAGTGGTATCACATCAGTAAAGAACTATATTCAAAGAGGTAGTGATTAATGGTGCCATTTATTACAGACAGGGGTGAGTATTAAATGAACCAGAAAGATACTCTGAATTATCCAAATGTGTGTTGAGTGGCAGCAATAGCAATAGTAATTTTAGACTGGTATAGAACAAGACTGCAATGAGTTGAAATGTCAAAGGAAAGTGACAGAGATGGTAAAATATTTCTTAGAGGGTAGGAGCAATAGCATGAAAAGGTTTAAAGGATGTTTACTTTCAAGAAAGCAAAGATATTCTTAGACTCTACTTCTACGGTAAAGAGGAAAAAGCCAATGGAGAAGAAAAGGTTAAAGACCTATGATTGTATCTATGTCTTTATAAAGAACGGAGTAACTGACAGGGCATGGTTTCAGAAAGAAATTCAAGAGACAGAAATGAAAACCTATGTATTGGATAGAAAAAGGTTACTTCCACTTAAAAGACCCCCTTCTTCCTCTTTTTAGTAGAGGGGAAAAAAGAATGCTTGAGGCACAAACCATGTTTTAATCATCTTTAGAGCCCTAGGACTTAGTTTCTATTCTTCAATAAATGTTTAAAAGTAAGCTTAACAGTGTATTTTCATTGACACAATACTTAATGATAGAAAAGAAGTTAAAATATTAACTTTTAAAATTAAAATTTCATTTACATAGAAAAATAGGAAAATTATTCAGTCTTAAAGTAGTAATGGCTAAAATGCCCCTATATCCATTGCAATTATTTTTGAAATCTTTGCTGTTAACGCAGAAGCTGATATTCTGGACAGTATCAGTGAATGTGATTATTCAACTGTTATTCCAAAGACTATTATTCTTTAAGTTTCTTTACCTGCTTTTGAGAGAATGCCATTTCCTTTTGCTATGCCAACATAGACTAGAATATTTACAACATCAGAAACTTCAATATGGAGATTTGTCGTTCCTATATCATGATCTTTAGCAGCAACTACACCTGTGTATAAAACAAAATTTTACTTGACAAAATAATAGTAATCAGATATTCCCCCAAATGAACTCCATATAATTTGTTAATTTGAGTTTTAGTTTCCTTATTACAAAACCTGTTCCAAAAGCCACAATCTATAAAACACCCTATTATTTCAATAATTATGTTTGTATTATAATAAAATGTCCTATGGTTAAAAATCAAATTAATAAAAAAATTAGCAGGTACTTAACTATATATTGGCTGTTAATTCCTAACATGTTGCTTAATATAAAAAAGGGTTTCTATGGATTATTAAAAGAACAGATTTAGTAGAAACTAAAAATCATTAGACAATTTATAAGAACAGAACTTTTTATTTTATTATTTTTATTTTTTTGCTCTGTCACCAGGCTGGAGTGCAGTGGCACGATCTCGGCTCACTGTAACCTCCAACTCCTGGGTTCAAGCAATTCTCCTGCCTCAGCCTCCCAAGAGCTGGGACTACAGGCAAGTACTACCACGCCAGGCTAATTTTTGTATTTTTTGCAGGCCCAGCTGTTGAAATTTTCGTATTTTTAGTAGAGACGGGATTTCATCATGTTGGCCAGGATGGTCTCCATCTCTTGAGCTTGTGATCTGCCCCCACTCAGCCTCCCTAAGTGCTGGGATTACAGGTGTGAGTCACCACGCCCGGCCTTAAACAGAAATGCTTAAAAATCCAATATAATTCCTACTTGGGAGAAATATAAATATATATACCTACCATAGGCACTGCACAACCTGGGTCCTAGATCAGGACGTACAAAAAATCCTGGCAAATGAGAGGCCAAATTGAATTTTCCTTCTGGATTACAATATTCTGGCAATGGTAGACTTTTTAAAAGATCTTCGTATCTGAAGAATAACAACATTGCCTTCTTATAAATAAAAGACTTGCATTGGTAAGTATTTTCACATACATAATTTTCAAGTTGTTCAAAACACCAGACTGCCTTTCCGTAAGACAGGTAACAATCTTCCTTGAATCAAGTGATACTATAATAGCAATTCCGCTTCTCTAATCATTAAAACTTCCAACAGAAGGGAGGTCCTAAACAGGGTCCTCTGTTCTTTAACATGAACATTCTTTCCTTCACTGTCCTAATACAAAGGCATCTCCCATGCTGAGGCTACCGACTGAGTTTTGTTATCAATCGATCAGTCAGTCAGAGAGGGTCTTGCTCTGTACCCCAGGCTGGAATGCAGTGGCATGATCTCAGCTCTCTGCAGCCTCTACCACCTCAGCTCCAACAATCTTTTCAACTTGGCCTTCTGAGTAGCTGGGACTACAGGTGCCTGCCACCATGCTCGGCTAATTTTTGCATTTTTTGTAGAGATGAGGTTTTGTCATATTGGCTAGACTGGTCTCCAACTCTTGGACTCAAGGGATCTGCTCACCTTGGCCTCCCAAAGTGCTGGGATTACAGGCGTGAGCCACTATGACTGCTCAGCCTTAAGTTATTTATTTTTAACTGAGGAAGAAAAGGTCTACAGGTCACATTTACAGTTACTTATCCTATCTATGGGATAGTCTCAGCTCAATCTCACAAAGTCAAGAGTCAAAATGAAAAGTTTCAAACCTTGTTGGCATCATAGTCTTGAAGTCTTCTCCTGAAGGCCAATCTTTCAATTTTAAAACAACTGTTTCTCCACTTTTGTTTTTCTGCCGTTCTATAAGGAATGCAGTTAATTACTAAAAGGGTAATTTCTGTCTTTTTACTGACATTTGGAGAGAAAGAAATGTAAATGAATGATTTGATTGTTGCACATTACATGCTTAATGAAAGCTTGCTTATTGACTTATTACTTATGTAGTATTAAAACCTTTGTTGCTTTTATACATCAACAGAATTCATTCAATTACTCACTTGTAATATCTCAAATTGTTTTTAAAAATCTTGGTAACATCACAATCATACATTTACACTTTTAATTTTCAAAGTATTTTACATAAATAATTCAATTTTCACAAGCTTATGGAACTGCCAAACATTTCTCCACAAATAAGATAAAACGGTATAAACCGCATCTTTAAGGTCAAAAGAAATTAGTGTTAGAGACAGGGATTAGGACCCAGTATTTTGTTTCCAATTACTATTTTCTTTTTTTTAGACAACAACGTAAAATACATCTTTCAAAGACTAAAAATCTGTTAAGTTACATTTGGAATTTATCACTTTGAAGGAGTACAGCAGAGAAAATAGTAAAATTAAAACGAACGTACTTGAAACTTCTTCAAAACCATCCCAGAATTCCTTAACATTGGCATTTGAAATGATACTATCTTTGCAGTTCAGGAGATCAGCTTGGTGGTCTCCAAAATCAAGACTAATTGATTCCGCCTTCCATAGGCTAATGTTCATTTTCTTATGCACACCAGAAACCACTGCAGGCTTATAAATAAATAAATAACAGTTAAAAGATATACAGACTTTTTTTTTTTTTTTGAGACAGTCTCCCTCTCTTACCCAGGCTGGAGGGCAGTGGCCTGATCATACCTTAGTGTAAGCCTTTGGACTCAAGTAATCCTTTCACTTCAGCCCCTTCAGTAGCTTCAACTATTAAATTTCAAGCCTAATGAGTGATTCTCTGAAAGTTAATGTCTCCTTTGAAATTACATAAATTCAAATTCCCTCAAAGCTTTCTTACACTTGCTGGTGGCGTAGGGGAGGAAGGGGATGGAGATGTCCTCTCCACTCAAATTCCCTAAAAGCTTTCTAATAACCCGGCAAGATTAATAACTTCTAAAACTACAGTAAATGATATAAAAATATATCTAAGATCATCTGATGTATTATTCTCAGGTTTAAAAAACAATCCTGGCCGGGCGCGGTGGCTCAAGCCTGTAATCCCAGCACTTTGGGAGGCCGAGGCGGGTGGATCACGAGGTCGAGAGATCGAGACCATCCTGGTCAACATGGTGAAACCCCGTCTCTACTAAAAATAAAAAAAATTAGCTGGGCATGGTGGCGCGTGCCTGTAATCCCAGCTACTCGGGAGGCTGAGGCAGGAGAATTGCCTGAACCCAGGAGGCGGAGGTTGTGGTGAGCCGAGATCGCGCCATTGCACTCCAGCCTGGGTAACAAGAGCGAAACTCTGTCTCAAAAAAAAAAAATAAAATAAACAATCCTTTATTCTAACAAACCAGAAAATAGAGAACACAGTAAGCTAAGCTGTGACTTAAAAGGCTGAGTGTGGCAGTGCATTCCTGTAGTCCCAGCTACTGCAAGGCTGAGGTGGGAGGACTGCTTGAGCCTAAGAGTTTGTGTTCTGCCTAAGACGACATAGCAAAAGCCTGTCTCCACAGGGAAAAAAACATTTAGTGATTATTAGTATTTTTTTTTCTTTTTCTTTCTTCTTCTTTTTTTTTTTAGTTACTGTGCCATCTGGATAGCCTTGCTGTAGATTATTAGTATTCTTAAACTTGTAAGATAATTAAAATTTAGGAACCACAAAAGCAGAATATCTACTTAGAGATTTTTTTTTTTAATCACAAAAGACATCTCAAAAAAGAAAAAAACACCCTAAATTCTGGTTTACTACATGGTTCAATGTTTCATTAAACATTTTTTTTTTTTTTTTTTTTTGAGATGGAGTTTCGCTCGTTACCCAGGCTGGAGTGCAATGGCGCGATCTCGGCTCACCGCAACCTCCGCCTCCTGGGTTCAGGCAATTCTCCTGCCTCAGCCTCCTGAGTAGCTGGGATTACAGGCACACGCCACCATGCCCAGCTAATTTTTTGTATTTTTAGTAGAGACAGGGTTTCACCATGTTGACCAGGATGGTCTCGATCTCTTGACCTCGTGAGCCTCCCAAAGTGCTGGGATTACAGGCTTGAGCCACCGCGCCCGGCCTCATTAAACATTTTTTTTAATGAGCTAATAATATATACAACTTTAAAGATAGGTCCAGGTATTAGTTAACTCCTGCTGACAATTCACATATTAATTCCTAGTGCCTACTACCTATCCAATAATATTCCTGCTATTCAGTCTTATGCTACCATTTCTTATTGTAATCAGCAACTTGTTAAAATCTATTTTTTTTTTTTTTTTTCAGACAGAGTCTCGTTCTGTCACCAGGAGTCAGGCTGGAGTGCAGTGGCGTGATCTTGGCTCACTGCAACCTCTGCCTCCTGGGTTCAAGCAATTCTTCTGCCTCAGCCTCCCGAGTAGCTGGGAATACAGGCACGTGCTACCACGTCCAGCTAATTTTTATATTTTAGTAGAGACAAGGTTTCATCATATTGGCCAGGATGGTCTCGATCTCTTGACCTCATGATCCACCCACCTCGGCCTCCCAAAGTGCTGGGATTACAGGCATGAGCCACGGCACCCAGCCCAAAAGTTAAGTAATCTTCTTTTTAAAAAGATAAGGGTTAAGCTAATTAGTATATTAATTCAAAGCAGAATTCTCAGGCTATCACAATGATCTTCTTTTTTTTGGAGACAGGTTTTCACTTTGTTGCCTAGGCTGAAGCATAGTGGCACAATCACAGCTCACCACAACCTGGACCTCCTGGGCTAAAGCAATCTTCCTGCCTCAGCCTCCCAAGTGGCTGGGACTACAGGAATGAACCACCACGTCTGGCTGATTTTTGGTAGAAATGGAGGTCTCACTATGTTGCCTAGGCTGCATTCAATCTTCCTGCCTTGGCCCCCAAAATGTTGGGATTATAGGCATGAGCCACAGCACCAGGCCTTTAAGGATTAGACTCCTTGGCACTGGTTTTATTCTCTTCTAATTCAACTTCTAATCCACCTTGCTGTCAGTTATTATAAAATGTCAATTTAGTTATACAGATTCTACAATTAAAACTATCACCTACAGTATAAGATTAAAACTCTTCAGTACGATATATAAGGGCATCTCATAATCACTCCTCTAGCCATCTCCTTATACCACTCTCTCCCATTAGCCCTCATTTATGTTGCCGATAATCACACCTACTCAGAGAGTTCCTTAAACACCTGATGTTTTTGTATATGTCAAGCCTCTTGTCCATCTAGAAAAAACTTCACTTAACTTGTAAAGAATCAATTTAGACCAGCCTTTTTGAAGTAGTAATTTCCTAGCTTTGAGATTTCCTTTTCTGGGTTCTCATAGGGCCTTGAACAAAGTTCTTAAAACAACATAATTATGAAAACAATTATTTGTTTGATTCTTTTGTACCTCAAAAGCCCACACAAATTAAATAAAATTTCAGCCCAGTAATGTGATCAGGGCTTCAAGAAGACCCAGGTAAAAAAGACATGCTACAACTTGTGTATGTGCAATGCACAGAATGTATTTCTTTTCTGGGGACATAGACTCAGCTTTCATTAGATTTTGAAAGGGGTTAGTTATCTAAAAACATCAAGAAGCATTGCACCAAAACGGTTCTTACTCATTTGTACATAGCTTACTCATTTTTATATTCTTAATGCCTATAACACAGACTGGATCTTATTAGATGCTCAATAACAGTTGAATGAACAAAGTAAACATTTTCCAGAAAACAAGAAATTTAACAAAATGATATACTGTAATACAAATACTTAAATTTGTTGATAATTTTTGCATTAATGTAAATTGCAATCTGAAATGTGTATCAAACATTATCAAAACTTTTGTCTAACAGAAAATAATTTATATTAGCAAATGAAATAATGCAGTTTGTCATTCAAGATTTGATGAACTTAATTTGTAAGTAAATGGTCTATATATAAATATTAAAGACAGAAACACCTATATAGGTTCATGAAAAAATGCTAATATTAACATTTTAATAGTAGAAATGGATCTACTAACTGGACTAAAATACCAATCTAAAAAAGAGGAGAAAGGAACTAAATTTTGCAAATATAAGGTGTTACTACATGTCTGTTCTCTGATAGATCAAAAAATAACATAAAACATTCAATGTTCCCCTGTTAATTCATATTAAATCTGACCAAAAACAGGAATTGAGAAACAATCATTCTAACAATCTTTTTGGTACTTTTGATATCTTATTGCCCTCCAAAATGTGTTAAGTACTATTTCTTCTCCCCTCTATTTCTATACCTAAGGAGGGAATCATTCTATTTAATAAGCTTCAGTTCCAGCAAGAGTGTTCTTAATCAGCCTAAAATACACACCTGTCCTTGTTTCCAACATTCTTTGAAAAGTTTCCAGTTATTGCTATTCTTATAATCCTTAAGCCATAAAATATGCTTCTCACAGATCCAAGAATGTGGTATATCGCTGTACAATTTATTATTTTCATCCACTGCAGATATTCTGCTTTCTTCAGGCTCTTCTTTAAGCTCTGGTTTTACATTTATCTTGGAGGTTTTACTTGGTGGAATTTTGTTTTCAACAACTGAAGCAATTATGTCATCAAGAATGTTAGGCATACTCCGTCCACTTTTGCTACTCTATTAAGGAAAAACAAACAAAAATCTGTTTTTGACAGAAAGCATATACATTTTCCTCCCACAGACTTGTTTTTTTAAAAATACCCCTATACTCCAGAATACGCAGTTATCTTAGTAGATATTACTTCCTATATTCCCGACAAAATGCAAACCAGAAGTTTGATTGTGTGAAAACTGCCAGGTCTACAGAACTTAGAAGTACAGCCTTTCTGCCTTTTACATTATTATAGGCCTGGGACAGAGAATACAGGTAGGTGGCACTCCCGTGTGTGTGTGTGTGTGTGTGTGTGTGTGTGTGTGTATAAAAGTATATGGGGGGGGGCAACCATGCCTGTGAGTCTTACTCTGTCGCCCTTGCTAGAGTAGAGTGACATGATCTCCGATCACTACAACCTCTGCCTCCCAGGTTCATGTGATTCTCCTACCTCAGCCTCAGGAGTAGTTGGGATTACAAGCACATGCCACCACACCTGGCTAACTTTTGTATTTTTAGTAGAAATAGTGTTTCACTATGTTGGCCAGGCTGGTCCCGAACCCCTGACTTCAGGTGACCTGTCCACCTCAGCCTTCCAAAGTGCTGGGATTACCAGCATAAGCCACCGCGCCCAGTTCCCATATACTTTTGAAAGCAATTATACTGCTCTTCTTTTTTCCTAGTAAATAATTAAAGCAAAATTTCTAATTATTTTAAGTAACGTATAACATTCACTGCATGTGGGTTTTTCCCTTCACTAAGAGTTTCCAAATTCTAAAGGGGTATCTTAGGGCTCTTCTGGTATCAAAGAGCCCCCTCCTCCACCTTAATGCCGGCTTTCAAGGTAAAGAGAGTTATAATGCAAATAGAAACATGCCTAGCAATTTGGTACACTTGATTTCATCTGCATATTGGTAGTTCAGAGCCAAAAACCAAGTCTCCAAATCATATCTATTTAAAATTTTTGCCCACATTAAAAGCAAAAATTTGGCATCACACTCACTGGGGCTCCCATTGAATATACTGGGGCAAAGGCAATGCCAGCATCTGTAGAGCCCACACGTAGCTTTCCAGCTGTTGTAGTCAGCAAATCCCGTAAGGTTGAGCCTTGTTCATTATTCTGGGACACAAGAGGTGATGTTCTGCCATTTGGAGATTCAGAGTTGTCTTGTTCTCTCTCTTCTTTAATTTGTTTTTCAAGGGTAAGTTCTTTGTTTTCTGAAATAAAAAATTCCACAGATTTTTGTTTTGTTTTGTTTGAGATGGAGTCTTGCTCTGTCACCCAGGCTGGAGTGCAGTGGCGTGACCTCGGCTCATTGAAACCTCTGCCTCCCAGGTTCAAACGATTCACCTGTTTCAGCTTCCCAAGTAGCTGGGACTACAGGCATGCGTCCCCACACCCGGCTAATTTTTCTGTATTTTTAGTAGAGATGGGGTTTCACTATGTTGGTTGGGATGGTCTTGAACACCTGACCTCAAATGATCTGCCCACCTTGGCCTCCAAAAGTGCTGGGATTACAGGTGTGAACCACCATGCACCACTGCTACTAATTTTAATTCTATTAAGCATGGTGCTAAAGTAGAGACACAACTGGCCCCCTGCATTGTCTAGTGGAAGATAAAAACTGAAGGCAGCATTGTGATTTATTCAGCTAAACACAAACTTGAGGATGAGTTAGACCCTTCAAAATGGATTCAAACAATTTAAATATAAAAAGACCTTTCTCGATATTTAAGATAAGTTTACACCTGTCGCAAATGAAAAACACTATGGCAAAGACAGGTAGAAAATACAGGTAAGTTGGCTGGGCATGGTGGCTCACACCTGTAATCCCAGCACTTTGGGAGGTCAAGGTGGGCAGATCACTTGAGGTCAGGAGTTCGAGACCAGCCTGGCCAACACGCTGAAACCCCATCTCTACTAAAAATTAAAAAATTAGCTGGGTATTGTGTCACATGCCTGCAATCCCAGCTACATGGGAGGCTGAGGCACAAGAATTGCTGTAACCCAGGAGGTGGAGGCAGTGGCTGCAGTGAGCTGAGATCGTGCCACTTTACTCCAGCCTGGGCATAGAGTGAGACTCTGTTTCCAAAAAAAAAAAAAAAAAAAAAAAAAAAAAAATACAGGTAAATTACACATCTAGTGCTCTGGTGGCTTTATCAATATGCTCATCCACAAGCAATTCTGTAACTAACTTCCATATGTAGTCAAAGGAAGGCTATGGCTGGGTGTGGTGGCTCACATCTGTAATCCCACCACTCTGGGAAGACGAGGTAGGTAGATTGCTTGAGCCCAGCAGTTCAAGAACAGTCTGGGCAACATGGCAAAACTTCGTGTCCACAAAAAAAAAAAAAAAAAAAAAATTTGGCCAGGCATGGTGGTTCACGCCTGCAATCCCAGCACTTTGGGAGGCCAAGGCAGATGGATTACCTGAGATCATGAGTTTTGAGACCAGCCTGGCCAACATGGTTGAAGCACTGTCTCTTCTAAAAACAAAAAATTAGCTGGGCATGGTGGTGCATGCCTTTAGTCTTAGCTACTCGGGAGGCTGAGGCAGGAGAATCGCTTAAACCTGGGAGGTGGAGGTTGTAGTGAGCTGAGATCGTGCCATTGCACTTCCGACTGGGCAACAGGAGCGAAACTCCATCCCCTAACCTCCCAAAAAGAAAAAATTAGGCATGGTGTCACATGCCTGTAGTCCCTGCTATTTGGGAGGCCAAACTGGGAGGATCACCTGAGCCTGAGAGGTCAAGGCTGCAGTGAGCCATGATTGTGCCACTGCACTCCAGCCTGGGTGATAGTCTCAAAACCAAGAAAACAACAACAAAAAGGCTAGTTCCTAATAAGACAAAATGTTTACAGCGAATCTAAGCCATAATTCAAGCAAAAGACCAAAGTAAATTATTTACCTTAACATTAACAGTACCTGTACAATAGTACATTGTTGGTTAGAAATACTATACTCCTTTACTCCTTGGAAACCTGGATAGTATAAGTTAAAAAAAAAAAGAAATACTATACTCTCACACATACCTAGATAATCAATGATGTTTACCTTTTTTTTCCTCTCTGGCTTTTTGCTCTGCAAGATCTGCTAACCAGTGCAGTGGTGACTGGGATTCTGGAGGAGTTAACTTGTTATCTGTGCCTACATCACTCTCTGGGCTGCTGCTGCCATTTTTCTCAGACTTCTGAGGAGTATTTTGCTGCTGAGACTCAGGCATGCACAGAGAAATTTTATTACCATGATTAAGAACATTCTGTAATACCTACAAAGGTAGAACAATTTCATTTTTAAACACTTTCTTCAATTATTCAATTAGTAGCATAGATATAAGAAATTTACACACACAGAAAACATAAGTCATACACAAGTCCTATATCAAATTTCAAATACGTATCTTTAGCCATAGATTTTATTTGAATAATCAGATTCTTTACTCACTTGAGATACACCATTCATTGCAGGAAAATTTCCAACTTGTAAATTCTGTTTGTTAGTACAATGACAATGAGATTTAATACCATATTTTTCCCTAAGAGTGTGCATGGCATCTAGAAGATCTGTCAAAACTACAAAATAAAATGGTGGTTAATAAAAAGATTACCACTAGTTGTTAATGCTGTAAAAATTTTTTCTTACAATACTTTATAATATGGAACAATGGAAGTTTTCTTGTGCCCTTTAAATTTCTTCCATTTTTCTCCATTCTCTTCCATCTATTACAGATTTGATTATTCAACCAAATTTATGTTCTCTATTCTTTTCTCTTACCTCTATTAAAAATCAGATATGCTCAAAATCTGTAAAAAGCGTTCACTGGAAATCTAATAGGACTTTTCATTACACTCTAGCTTTCCCCTTTTAATGGTGAACTTTCTTTATAACTGAGGCTTGGACTTATCTTCTGGGGTTTATTACACAGAGGATTTCCAATAACTGAGCAAGATAATTAATCACTACTAGTTAAACCTTCTCTCTCTCCATCTGGTTATACTTCTAGATACTCCCTTAAGTGTTCCTTTAATCTGGAGCAACCAAGAGCAGTTATATTACATGAAGAAGGTATATTTATACTTACTAGAACCAGGTATAATTTGGGTTGGCATTAAATGTTTGTGATCATGAGGCTGTCCCTTCACACACTTCATCCAAGCATATAATTCTTTATCTGTAAGATAATACGCCTTGTTGTATCACACTCATGGTTTCATAATTATAAATTGATGGTGTAAAGAATTTAACGATTATATAAAATGTCTCAGTGGCTAGAGTTACAGCCAATGAGGAAAAAAAAATTAAAAAAAGAAAATGTCAATGATATGCTTTAGAAGTTTGCTTCTTAAAGAAGTCAGGAAAAACAGTTCCACCATTCCCTGAATTTTGTAAAAACAGTGATATAAAATGGATATAATAGCCTTTTCTAAAATTACCAGTTATTATCGTTATTAGTCACCTCCATCTGCTCTGTAGCTAATCTCCTTTTATCTCATAGCTGTTTTCTGTGCCAAACAGAATTTTTGCCTGATCCTAGTACATCAGACTGACACAGTTTGAGATGACTATTAATTCATTTTCCTCTTATGATTCAAAGACATGTAGAGGAACATGAGACATGTGAAAAAGCTGGTACCATATAGTTATTAATTGCTATTGCTCACTTCAAGTAAGGTTTCATCCCTAAAGTTGTAAGCAATTAAGGCATAGCATAGGGCATAACATAAAGATTAAACGTGTTTGATACCCTGATCTCAAGAACTTTCTCTATAAATTTAGTGACAGACAGCTACTTTATGAGGTAGCCATAACACCTTCAGTGTCGCAAGACTCAATAAATTCAGCATTAAAAAATCTAGAACTAGGCTAGGCACGGTGGCTCACACCTGTAATCCCAGCATTTTGGGAGGCCAAGGAAGACAGATCACGAGGTCAGGAGTTCAAGACCAGCCTGGTCAACATGGTGAAACCCCATCTCAACTAATAATACAAAAATTAGGGGGGTGTGGTAGCACATGCCTATAATCCCAGTTACTTGGGAGGCTGAAGCAGGATAATCACTTAAATGGGGTGGGGCCGGGGGCCGAGGCTGCAGTGAGCTGAGATTGCACCATTGTACCCTAGCCTGGGCGACAGAGCAAGAAAGACTCCATCTCAAAAAAAAAAAAGAAAAAGAAAAAGAAAAAAAAAATCTAGGACTACTATTTCATAAAAATATACATTAAATAAAATTCATACCAAGTCTAAAACTAGTTACCTTTAAAAACTGACTTTCCTCTGCAAAACCTACGTAACTTGCAAACATTTTATCTATTGCTTATATTTTAGAAATTTATGTTGATTACCACTATATGAAGCTATATATTAAACCTACTCGGCTGGGTGCAGTGGCTAACGCCTGTAATCCCAACACTTTAGGAGGCTGAGGCAGGCGGATCACGAGGTCAAGAGATCGAGAGCATCCTGGGCAACATGGTGAAACCCTGTCTCTACTAAAAATAGAAATATCAGCTGGGCATGGTGGTGGGTTCCTGTAGGCCAAGCTCCTCAGGAGGCTGAGGCAGGAGAATCGCTTGAACCCAGTAGGCAGAGGTTGCAGTGAGCTGAGATTGTGCCACTACACTTCAGCCTGGTGACAGAGCAAGACTCAGTCTCAAAAAATAAAAATTCTACTAAATCTGAGTTTTACCACAATATTTAACAATAAAATAGATACATAGGTAGCACAGATAATAACCCAAGGTGTAAGTTACACTTGAAAGAATGATATGGTAACTAACAGACTATACTTTCAAAATTAATACTACTATGCAAATAGCAGGCTGGGCATGGTGGCTCATGCTTGTAATCCCAGCACTTTGGGAAGCCAAGGTGGGCGGGTCAACTGAGGTCAGGAGTTCGAGACAGCATGGCCAACATGGTAGAACCCCATTTCTACTAAAAATACAAAATTAACTGGGCATGGTGGCCCATGCCTGTAAGCCCAGCTACTGAGGAGGCTGAGGCAGGAGAATTACTTGAACCTAGGAGGCCGAGATCACGCCCCTGCATTCTAACCTGGGCAACAAGAGTGAAACTCCGTTTCAACAACATAAAAAGAAAAAAAGAAAATGAAAATCAGCAGCAATATCACAATTTAGTTTTAATATAAATACTCTTTATCTTACAAAAAGAGTTTACAGTAACTCATGTATACATACATACATACAACACAGCAAAATAGAGTAAATTAAAATTAACTTTTTTAATTTGGCAAAGGAAAACCAAAAGTACTATGAAATCAGGAAAAAGGAATTTGAAATGCATGTCATGTGGTCAAGTTTTATAACAACTGAAAATGTCAAAATACATTTATTACTGTTTCATATTTTACTAATAATAGCATATTTACTGCACATCCCAGAAACACTTAGCTATGTATGTTCAGCTACACTTCCACATTTGCTCAGGTTTCTTTGGTAATAAAGGGTAAGAGACTTTGGTAATTCTATCAGTAGAACATGGTGATTGTTAATCATGTTTCATCTACCTGGTATACTACTCTGAAAAAAGAGCTGCCTGAAATGAAAATGACATTCACTACTTTGAGACAATCTATGCTAAGTACTTCTAATGCTTCCACAATTCTAATCCTCTTATTGCATCAGAAGTCTACTCCTAACAAAAACTCAATACCAGTTTTAGGTAGTCACTTCCAAAATTGCCTTGGATAATCTTTCTAAAACATTTCTGACTCATGTAATTACTTCCTTTTTTTTTTTTTTCTTTTTTTTCCTGATACTGTCTCACTCTGTCACCCAGGCTGGAGTGCAATGGCACCATCTCGGCTCACTGCAACCTCCACCTCCCAGGTTCAAGCGATTCTCCTGCCTCAGCCTCCTGAGTAGCTGGAATTACAGGCGCGTGCTACTGCGCCCAGGTAATTTTTGTATTTTTTTTTTTTTGAGATGGAGTTTCACTCGTTACCCAGGCTGCAATGCAATGGCGCCATCTCGGCTAACCGCAACCTCCGTCTCCTAGGTTCAAGCAATTCTCCTGCCTCAGCCTCCCGTGTAGCTGGGACTACAGGCGTGCGCCACCATGCCCAGCTAATTTTTGTATTTTTAGTAGTGACGGGGTTTTACCATGTTGACCAGGATGGTCTCGATCTGTTGACCTCGTGATCCACCCGTCTCGGTCTCTCAAAGTGCTGGGATTACAGGCGTGAGCCACTGTGCCCAGCCTTAATTTTTGTATTTTTAGTAGAGACGGGGTTTCAACATTTTGGCCAGGCTGGTCTCAAACTCCTGACCTTGTGATCCATTCGACTCGGCCTCCCAAAGTGCTGGGATTACAGGTGTGAGCCACAGCACCCGGCCATTACTTCCTTTTTGAGACAGGGTCTCACTGTGTTGCCCAGGGTGGAGTGCAATGATGTAATCACATCTCACTGCAGCCTCCATCTCCTAGGCTCAGGTGATTCTCCCACCTCAGCCTCCCAGGAAGCTGGGACTATAGGCACATATCAGCATGCCTAGCTGATTTTTTTTTTTTGTGTATATATATATATATATATATATATATATATATTTTTTTTTTTTTTTTTTTTTTTTTTTTTTTTTTTGGTAGAGATAGGTTTTTGCCATGTTGCCCAAACTGGTCTTGAACACCTGGGCTCAAGCAATTTTTGAAGGCCTGCCCTGGCATCTCAAAGTACTGGGATTACAGGCATGAGCCACCATACCTGGCCCACTTCTTTTTTAAAACTTTGTATTACTTCTAGCTGTATCAACAAAGATAACACTTTCTGTGACATTTATTTACCTAGAAATTAGAAATAATTGAAAAGCTGTTTCCAAATTACAAAGATTTATTTTCTAAAAACTGGAGTCAGCCTGGGTGACAAGATGAAACCCTCTCTCTAAGAAAAATACAAAAAAAAATTAGCCAGGTATGCTGGTATGTGCCTGTAGTCCCAGCTACTCAGGAGACTGAGGTAGAAGGATCACTTGAGCCCAGGAGTTCAAAGCTGCAGTGGGCTGAGACTGTACCACAGTATTCCAGCCTGGATGACAAGGTGAGACTCTGTCTCCAAACAAAACAGAAAAATGGGGATAAATGGGGAGGGTGGCAGCATATTCTTCAACATTTTTATTTGTACACTACAGATTAATATTTAGAAAACTCAACTTATATTTACACTAATAAGTACTCAACTGTGACTTATATGGTATGACACTGTAATTCACAGGTCCTAGAAGGGCTTCAGGCTTCTACACACTGCAGTCTTTTAAAAAAAATTTTAAAGAGAGACAGAGTCTTGCTCTTCTCCCTACACTGGAGTACAGTGGTACAATCAAAGCTCAGTGTAACCTTGAACCCCTGGGCTCAAGTGATCCTCCGGTCTATGCCTCCCAAAGCACTGGGATTATAAGCATGAGCCACAATGCCTGGCCCACACAATGAAATCAAAGCAACAAGGCCTAACCTAAATTTGGGCTACATTAAGGAACTGACTGAAATGAGAAGATGGATACTCTCAAGAGGCTGATGGGTATAGATGCAATTTAATTCTAGAAAATACAACCATTAATAAACTGTGATTACGTCTCCTCTTAAAAACAAACTAAAAAAAATTCCTTACTACACTATTAAGGAAGTTAGGAGCCGGGCACGGTGGCTCAAGCCTGTAATCCCAGCACACTGGGAGGCCGAGGCGGGTGGATCACGAGGTCAAGAGATCGAGACCATCCAGGTCAACATGGTGAAACTCCGTCTCTACTAAAATACAAAAAATTAGCTGGGCATGGTGGCGCGTGCCTGTAATCCCAGCTACTCAGGAGGCTGAGGTAGGAGAATTGCCTGAACCCAGGAGGCGGAGGTTGCGATGAGCCGAGATCGCGCCATTGCACTCCAGCCTGGGTAATAAGAGCGAAACTCCGTCTCAAAAAAAAAAAAAAAAAAGGAAGTTAGGAATAGAAAAATCATCTCATGTTCTAGATTAGTGATCCTAAAAAAAATTATTAAAAAACTTCTATTTATATAAACTTATATACCAACCTCTAGAACTCTTCCTTTCCTTTGCCTTGTAACAATCTAAGCAGACCACAAATCCACATTTTTGGCAGACCCAGTGAATGTTAAACAATGTTGCTTCACATGCATCACACATCTCCCGGACTCCTCTCACTGCTCTTTTCCAGGCAATTTTGGCTGAAATACAGAAAAAACAAAAAATTTAAAGGCAAACATGCTCTTTTCCAAGATAATTTTGGCTGAAATACAGAAGAAATAAAAATATAAAGGCAAATGAAGAACTTTCTAGGCTATATTAACTAAGGACCAAGAGATTTCTTGAAGTAATTAGTAGTTCTCTTCAGAAGACTCACAAATGATCATAAGCGACTAATAAAAATGGCTTATATCTAAGGCAGCGTTTCTCAACTCTGGCACTTTTGACATTTTCGGTTGAATAATTCTTTGTTTTGAGGGATTATTCTGTGCACTGCAGGGTGTTCAGAGGCATCTGTACCCTCTACCTGCTAGATGCTTGGCAGCATATCCTTAACTCCCTCAGTTATGCAACCAAAAATGTCTCCAGTCATTGCTAAGTGTTCCCTGAGAGGCAAAACAAGTCATTTTAAAGAAGGGAAGGAAAAGAAGCTAATATTTAGAGCATCTACTATGTGAGGTCCTATTAAGTACTTTACATAAGTTAACATAATTAACATAACTACTTTTTTTTTTTTTTTTTTTGAGACGGAGTTTTGCTCGTTACCCAGGCTGGAGTGCAATGGCGCGATCTCGGCTTACCACAACCTCCGCCTCCTGGGTTCAGGCAATTCTCCTGCCTCAGCCTCCCGAGTAGCTGGGATTACAGGCACGCGCCACCAGGCCCAGCTAATTTTTTGTATTTTTAGTAGAGACGGGGTTTCACCATGTTGACCAGGTTGGTCTCGATCTCTTGACCTTGTGATCCGCCCGCCTCGGCCTCCCAAAGTGCTGGGATTACAGGCGTGAACCATCGCGCCCGGCCCAACATAACTACTTTCTAAATAAATTAATGAAATAGTTATCCTTCCAATTTTATAGACCTGCCTGATATCCAGAGAGGTTATTTGCCAAAGGTAACAGTTAAACAGGAAGTAAAGCTGAGATTCCAACACAAATAATTGAGGTAGATTATGTCTTTATAGGCCAAACACTGAAATTTTACAACAATGCATCCAAAGTAGGTTTAACACATTAATTTATGTTGCAATGGGAGAAATAGCAAAATACTATTGTGATTTCATAAATGGTTAACTGACTCAATTCACCTTCTATAGGAAAACACATGTAACCTTAAATACATATGGGTGGCAGGCGCGGTGGCTCAAGTCTGTAATCCCAGCACTTCGGGAGGCCGAGGCGGGCGGATCATGAGGTCAAGAGGTCGAGACCATCCTGGCCAACATGGCGAAACCCCGTCTCTACTAAAAATACACAAAAAAATTAGCTGGGCGTGGTGGGCGTGCGCCTGTAGTCCCAGCTACCCGGGACGCTGAGGCAGGAGAATTGCTTGAACCTGGGAGGTGGAGGTTGCAGTGAACCGAGATTGCCAGTGCACTCCAGCTTGGTGCCTGGTGACACAGCGAGACTCTGTCTCAAAAACAAAAAAACAAAAAATAAAAAAACATATTGGTACATTCATTTGTAAGAAGGTATCATTATCATAATTAAAAATCAGCATGATAAGATTATGGATTTCTTTCATAGATCAAACATAATTCAAAGAGAAATCTTAAAATAAAATTTGTACAGTTCATATTATATTTAACTTCCTTACCATCCTTTTTCACCCAAGACAAAGCTGTTTTTTCAGATGTTACTAATTGACAGAACTTATCACCTATTATATCCAAGATATATTTAGAAGTTTCTATATCTAGTTCATCATCTTCATAATTTTCATGTGTCCACAAACTCATAGCTTCATCATCATATTGGTCAGGAGAAGAGAAACCATCTATTCTAACTACTCCGTTTTTACTAAATGACAACCTGAAATATTAAAACATAAAAGCATTAGGTGCCAACATATTAAAAAAACATAAGTCCAGTTTTTAAAGTTGTAAATTTATAATTGTTTATACTGCATTTTAAAATATGAATTACATTGAAAACAGGAACACAGGTTAATTCTTCACACACTAATATTTGAATTAATTTAAAAAACTAATAGGTGTTATGCAAATAGCAATAAGTAGTGCCAGTCTTTGGTTATTTCAAGAAATAAAATCACATATACTTAATTACTTAACTCCAACAAAATAAAACTGTTTAAGTGTTTGATGAGTAACAAGAGTAAAAATGTGGGCCCAATGTTGCCCAGAGCAATGCTATTATTTTATATATAACCTAAATCAGGAATCATTAAAGCTGAAACGGCCTAAATCACCTGAAGACTTTGACCAGGAGGACTTTAAAAATGCCAACTACAGACACATTTTCATTCATTGACACATTATTAAAGTGATTTAGGAGACCAAGACTGAAATTCTTAATAGTTTTATAGGAAGTGCATTAATGTGCTTACTTGCTCTGGGCTTCTGATGTCCAAATAACTACTCTATTCAGAGAAGTTTATGGTAAATGGAAGGCAAAACTACCATTTTCTTACTGGCTGGTGGTTATTTCTCAATTATCTTGTACTTAACTCTCTTTACTCTCAAATAGGTGATGTCTAAAATACAAGTCATACTGTATTTTTCATATGAACAGCAACACTTCTTTTATTCCTATTTTTTCTCTTTATTATCAAAGTTTCCTTCTTTTTAAATGAAATTTCTCCTTTTGTCATACGCCAGCATGTTATTTTGACTTTATGTTACAATCTTTGCCTGAACATTTCTTTCCTTCAGACCTAGATTTTCTTATCACCTCAAACCCACTTTGCTTTTGACTCCTTTTTTCATTTTTTCTGCACTTCCATATGTATTACCTCCTATAATCATTCCCTGAAGTTGTCTGTCCTTTGGGGACTGCTGGCTACAAAGGAAGAAAGATGACTTGGTCCATTCTTATCAATACGTATTTTTGGATGTCTATACTTGGCTACCAGCATATTGTACTAAGCAGAATAAAGTGTCTCAACTTCTTAGGAAGATAATTACAGCTAACAATAGAGCATTTCATATGTGCATGGGACTACCTTAAGGACCCGGGATACTTTATCTCATTTAACCTTCATTATACCTCTCTTAGGTAGGTACTAACATTTACATTTTGCAGATGAGACAGGCTTAGTTGTAGTCCTACCATAGTTAATAAACTCATATCGGAACTAAGGGACAGAGATGGAATTTACAACTAGAAATGACTGACTCTCGAGTGTGACATGTTAATTAGTCTTTACTGTCTGGGTTATCCAACTATTTTTCCCCCCACCACCAACTATTCTTTATTTGAACTCTTACAAGTCCACCTTTAAGTTTTTAACTTTAAAATATTACTTGGTAATATCGATATTAAATTACTATATAGATTAACAACTATTAAGAGGTTTTCGTATTTTACTACAGTAACGTTAAAATATGACAGGGTACTAAAAAAATCCTCCTTGCCATTTTGTAACTTGTTTTTTGAGATAGAGCTTCACTTTTGTTGCAGCAATGGCACAATCTCGGCTCACTGCAACCACCACCTCCTAGGTTGAAGCTATTCTCCTTCCTCAGCCTCCCGAGTAGCTGGGATTACACTTATGCACCACCATGTATGGCTAATTTTGTATTTTTAGTAGAGACAAGAGTTTCTCCATGTTGGTCAGGCTGGTCTCAAACCTCCGACCCCAGGTGATCCATCTGCCTTGGCCTCCCAAATTGCTGGGATTACAGGCATGAGCCACTGTACCTGGACATTTTATAACTTATAATTACAGCTACAAATGTTTCATGTATGTTTGACAAAAGTATGGATACCACAATGTAATGCAATGGCTTCAGTTTAACTGCCTAGATTGTTTACCTAGATTTAAAGTCTGTGACTATTAGCTAAAGCACAGAGAGAAATACTTACTTATTTTGGCCAAAGTATAAAACATTTTTTAAAATCCTTAAATAAAAAACTGTTATTTCCTATCATGTTCTTTAAAAAAAAATCATTTTCTTTTTTTTTTTTTGAGACGGAGTTTCGCTCATTACCCAGGCTGGAGTGCAATGGCGTGATCTTGGCTCACCGCAACCTCCGCCTTCTGGGTTCAAGCACTTCTCACGTGCGCCACCGTGCTCAGCTAATTTTTTTGTATGTTTAGTAGAGACGGGGTTTCACCATGTTGACCAGGATGGTCTCGATCTCTTGACCTCGTGATCCACCCGCCTCGGACTCCCAAAGTGCTGGGATTACAGGCGTGAGCCACCGCGCCCGGCCCCATTTTCTTATTAAGAATAAATCTCAGAATAGAAAGGTCATACGAAACATGAGTAATAATGTATTTAGTGTAATAGTTAGAAACTGTTAAAATTTAGTACAAAAATGTTTAATGCTCTTTTATAGTGTTTCAGAAACACAGAGACTCAAAGATTCATCCCCCCATCCAAAAGGGACACTCAGAATTATCATTTCCAATATAAAATTAATAAATTATTTTTTTCATAATTTCATATTTTCACTTACCGTCTAAAGTAGTAAAATCTACAAAATACCGGTGAGTGAGCTGGTTCTTCTCCTTTTTTACTGCGAATAAGTCTGCATTCTCGGCACTTTTGTAAATTAGGCCCTATCTCACAGCAGGAGTCATCCTGTAAAAAGGATTCCCCAGTTTGCTTCAGCTTCTTGACTTTACGCCAATCTTTTAACACTGAACGAGGAATGCCAGCTGTAAAATCAGTAGGAGAGTTTTAGCAAGATTATGCTTTGTAGAAAGTTAAACTCCTTGAGATGAAATTCATTCAAGATGAAATACAACTGTGATAATACAGTAAGACTGTAGTGAAGAAGTAAGACATTAAGAGCTCTAGGTACCAACTAATGACTAAAAAGTTGGCAGCAGCATTTCTATTTACTTACTATCCAATTCCACTAACCAAATGAACCACTCTTATGTCAGTGTACTGAAAATGCAGAACCAAGTTTTCCAGCTGCCTGAACTCTTTAAATCTTAAATATTCATATAGTATAATAGCAAACATGAAAATTATTTATATATTGTGTATATCAATAAGTGAAAATACAGTCCTTCTATACCAAAAGTTGGTTTATGTAGAAGAAAGCTCTTTCAAGATCCACACCAAGGACGTAAAGATCAAAGGTTTATTTACTTAGAAACTACAGGCTGGTTTCAACATATTTCTATTGAAATATATAATTAGATTTTCCAGGGTAGTGTGGCTCATTAAGACAAGTGGTAACTGTATAAAACCTGTATTTGGGAGAAGAGGTGCTAAAATATTTCTCCTAACATCTTTCCTTTATTATAATGCCCTGTGCATTAAATATCAGCATACTGATGGTGGCAGTATCTTTTAGAAAAATAAAAGAGTTTGAAGAAAGTAAAGGAAAAATAAATTAACTTGGCTACCTCTATTGATGAAGGACAAAAAGACATCAAAAACGTGAAAACGACAAAACTCTAATGAACTATCCAGTCTAATATGTGGAAAAAAAAAAAAACTAATTTACTGACTTATGCTTAATAAGTGTAACACTAGCTGAAGTAATCATCATCTAGAGAGTAGGAAGAATTTCTAGACTGAGAGGATCTTCAAAAATTAAATGTTTATTAAAATTTTTAAAAACATATTCACTTCAAAGCAACCTATGTTGGGGTCCAGGTGCAGTGGCTCACGCCTGTAATCCCAAAACTTTGGGAGGCAGAGGCAGGCAGATCACTTGAGGCCAGGAGTTCAAGATCAGTCTGGTCAACATAGTGAAACCCTGTCTCTACTAAAAATACAAAAATTAACCAGGTGTGGTATCACACGACTGTAATTCCAGCTACTGGGAGGCTGAGGCATGAGAATTGCTTGAACCCAGCAAAGGAAGGTGCAGTGGGGCAAGATCACATCACTGCATTCCAGCCTGGGTGATGGAGAAAGTATTTTTTTTTCCTGTTTAAAAAAATATGTAAACAAAATAAAAGCAAGCTATGTTGGGATCAGCAGTTATTTGTTGGCTCTAACTTTTAAGTGTACTTACTGCACCCATATAATGTATCTATATGTCAGACATTAGATTTACATAGTTTGCTATTTCTGTCATGCTGAAAGAATAAACTGTATTTCCTACCCTGTGTTTTCTAATCATGCCCAATGTGTGGGTCAGAGGTACAGCAATTCTCCTGAGACTACATACTTCCTGCAGAAACTTAGAAAGTACTGTGTTTAAATAAACTATAAGGAGTGGCCCATTTGAAATCAGGTCCAATTATTAAGCACCTCTAGAACTGCTGCCTCGTTCTTTACAATTATGTGTTTTCCCCTCTTCTGTCTCTTACGTAGGGCAAGGAACCATTTGGCTTAATCCACTAGAGAAACACCCATGTGTATAACCTCATACCACATCTCCCATTTATGGTATAAACCCATTTCCAGAAGACTTACAAAAAGGTTTCTGATTTCCTCTATTGTGCAAAAGACAGATTCTTCCTACGAACTGTGTAAAATATTCAGAGCTTTTACAAGTCAGAATGAATGACAGAATTGTTATAATGCTGATAAATTTTTATTTGGTATACTTTCTTCTAGTCATCTATTTACTTTCAATTTATGACACAGAATAAACTAAATACAGTCAATTTCTATTTTTATTATATGCCTTTAATTCCAGATAATGGAACAGTTCAGAGTATGGATCACCATACCACTGTGAACAACTTAGATAATACTATAGAAAAGAATCAGACATTTAAAAGCAAATCTCAATTATGTGACACAAAATAGGCACTTAAAGCTTTTTTCCCAATGAAAGAATAAATGAGCACAAAGACATTAAGGACACATTCATATGGAGAGATTTAGATGTTATAATTTTTGCTTCTAGACGAGGTCACACATGACTGTAGCTATCTGTACAACAGCTGTAGTATTTGTACAATAAATTTTTATTGTATAAATACAATAATTTTATTATGCAAATACTACAATAATTGTATTGTTCAAATACTATGTAGTATTTTTCAAATACTATGTACAAATACTATGTAATATTTGTACAACAGCTGTAGTATTTGTACAATAAATAAACCTTAATCCTTCAATTCCATATATATAATTTACTGACGATATGTAAAATGTAAGTTTGAGATCAAGACACTTAGTCAACAAAAAATACCTAACCCAATGGATAATTGTTCACTTATAATAAGAACCTTAGTTCTCGATTAGCAAATCCATAAATAGCTGCTCTAACAGAAAACTGGGAAGGAAGAAAATAAGAGCCAAAATATATGCCGAACATTAATCTCTGATATGCCACCCCCTTGAAAACATATTTTTTTGGAGATACGGAAATTGCTGTGATGATAAACCACTGGTTTTGTGTATCAAAGAATTTATATATTTAAATATAGTGGCAATTTCAGATTATAAAATTAAATGCAAAAATTAGATAAAACATAAGATAAAAGTAAATAAAACATAAACATTAGTGGAAGAAAAGCAGCTGACTTTTAATTCAGAAACAGATAGCAGATGGGAAAACATTCCGAAATAGCAGGTACAACAAAATCTGTATCTCACTTTATAATGTACTAAAGAAACACTATTATACATGTATGTGTGTTTAAAATATATAATTATACATGTATAATGATGTATGTAATCATATTACATAGTTGAGGTGTAAGCCTAACTCATTCTTTTTGATTGGCCATGACTGATGACAATTCTACTAAACATTAGAAGGAAAATGGACATATTTAATCCATGAAGTAGATAATTCACTCATATTTAGAAGTTCCCTGACTTACGAAAACTCCCAAATTCAAGAACTTTCCTATGCTCAGGAGGCTCAGGAGGCTGAGGCAGGAGGACTGCCTGAGCCCAACAGGTTGCTGTGTACTATGGCTGCACCTGTGAATAACCACTGCACTCCAGTCTGGGCAATACAGGGAGATTCTGTCTCTAAAAAATATTTAAGAAAAAAAAACTTTTCTAGGCAGCCTAGAACAAAAGTCAGTCAACTCTGCCCACAATTAACTATGGTATCTAATGTTGACTTAATATTACTTTGGAATTGGTGAACAAATGAGTCATAAAATAGTCTCTCTAAAGCTACATGCTAATCACCAAGCAGGCAAGATTTGACTAAACATTACAACCTGGTGAAGGGTAGAGGGGAGGCACTCAATCTGGCCCTTGTCTTAGAACTCTTACTTATGAATATGTATATTCATCTCAAGATGAAAACAGAGTATGTATTTCACTAAGACTTAATTTTATAAATATAACTTCACAAGAGTTTTCTAGGTATTAAAACCTGGAAGGTTTTAATAATAGGAATCTGCTATTAATTTAAGTTTAACTCAAGTATTTGAACACCCAACACCAAAGGAAATGTCATATAAGACAGAAGAGAAATAATTAAACTGCTCACACTAAGCCTATTATGAATTCATTGGGGCAGTGAGGGAATAAGGGGAACACGTAAGAAAAAGCAACACTGTGTATAATCCAATATTCAAGTAAATGGCAGGTATCCTTCGATGTTAATCCCCCTCTCTGTCTTCTGACTATGCTTGCATTTCAGTCTGTCAGTCTCTGGCTCTAGTTGAGTTTGTCCTTTGTTCTTTCACTTTCTGACTGTCCTTTTCTATGATTCCATCCTCCTGTTTTCCTCTCCTTCACTTTGCCTCTGGTTTCCACACAGGCATGTGGGAAAACCTCATTCAGTTAAAAGGCACAAATGAGAGCCTTCAAGCATCCGAATGCTTGTGAAAGTACTTCTTGAGTGTCCACATTGTCACAGATATTTCATATATTGTATGTGGATGAACACACGGATATAGTGAAACTAAGTGCTTTCTGCATTGTGCAACATACCTAAAAAGAAATAAGCAAACTGAGAAAAACTACTTCTAGAGCAAAATAATATAGAAATACTTTATAGTGAATATTACTGTTAAGTATCCCTTATTTTTTCCAGCTGTAGTCACAAAGGAAATATAATCAGTTTTGAAGCTATTACTTAATATGGCAATTCTTTAACATCAAATTAAAAACACAAAACCACAAGCCACCCCTTATATTTAACTTTTACCCATTGTTAAGGACTATTTGAATGAGAAGCATTAAATAGATGGTAGTTGCCATAAGCTTCCCATTTTTGTCACCAGATGTTATAAAAGTGAAATACAGGCCACATTCATATTACTCTGAAGTAGGACTGACCCTCCGTAACTGTGGTTTCCAAACCCATGGGTTCAACCTACCATGGATCAAAATACTCAGGGAAAAAAAACATCCTACAAAGTTCAAAAAAACACAAACTTTAACTTGTCATGTGCAGAGTACTATGTTCAATCATGCCTGAATGAAGTGATGTGTGGGCACTGTGTTAGGCATTACAAGTAATCTAGAGATGATTTAAAGTATATGGGAGGATGTGTGTAGGCTACATGCAAATATAGTCATACACTGTTAGGCAATTTCCACATTGTGGGAACTGCATAGAATGTACTTACACAAACCTATCATACAAACCTGTACAGTATGTTACTATATATACTGTAGATAATTGTAACACAGAGTATTTATGTATCTAAACATAGAAAAAGTATAGTAAGAACACAGTCTTATAATCTGATATGAGACTACTGTCATATATACATTCCATCTTTTTTTTGGGGGGGTGGTGGGGAAACAGGGTCTTGCTCTGTTACCCAGGCTGGAGTGCAGTGGTGCAATCATGGCTCATTGCAGCCTCAACCACCCCAGCTTAAGTGATTTTCCCACCTCAACTTACCAAAGTGCTGGGATTACAGGAGTGAGCCACTGTGCCCAGCTGTGCATTTTGTCACTGATTGAGAAGTTATTATGTAGCATACGACTGTACTATGCTATTTTATATAATGGATGTGCACATCTGTGAATTTTGGTATCCATGGAAGGGTCCTGGAACCAATCCCTGACAGGTATACCTAGGGACAACTGTAATTCTCTTCTAGAAATTTGCAATTATGTATAGGTGAGTAGAATTTCTTTCCCAACTACATCTTGTTGTAGGTAAATATCTTAGCTGATATTATGAATCCACTTTTGGTGCAACAGCCTTAACTGCATTTTGAAAATTCTTAGAAATGGCCAAAATTACAAGTAACTACTAATTTGCACATTGGGTTATACAAATTACCTGTAATGACTGTCACATAAAAACATATATTTATACAAGTCTTTTAAAAATGAAGGAATACGTGTTCTCTCATTTCCTCTTAAAGGGTACTCACTTGTGAAATGTACAAATGAGATCAATAAGCATATACATAAAGCCAAGGCATGCAGTGAGGACAAACAATGCCTTTATGCTCACTAATCTTTTTTTTTTTTTGAGACAGAGTCTCGCTCCATTGCCAGATACCAGACTGGAGTGCAGTGGCCCAATCTCGGCTCACTGCAACCTCCGCCTCCTGGGTTCAAGCAATTCTCCTGCCTCAGCCTCCTGAGTAGCTGGGATTACAGGCGCGTGCCACCACGCCCACCTAATTTTTGTATTTTTGGTAGAGACAGGGTTTCACCATGTTGGCCAGGATGGTCTCGATCTTTTAACCTTGTGTTCTGCCCGCCTCAGCCTCCCAAAGTGCTGGGATTACAGGCATGAACCACCAGGCCCAGCCTAAACTCACTAATCTTTAAAGAAGCACACTAATACAGCTAAAACATTCAGCCCATTTTACCTGAGACAAAAGAAAAGTAAATGACTTACTATTACTGTTGCTTTGCAACTTCAATTTACTTTTTTCTTTGGCACTCCTGCTGAGAACTCCATTGGGTTTCAAATCTTCTTCTATTTCACCTTTTCTCTTCTGCAAATCATTTTGCTTCTTTTTGTAAGTTGGCTTAGGTTGCCTTTTAGTCCTTTGCTCTGACTTGCTTTCACTTTCATCTGAGTCTCCACTTTCAGAGCCAGATTCATAAGTTCTTTTGGCTTTTCTCCTATTGACTTTATCATCTTTTATATATTTATCAACTACGATCTTACTATCTACACTATTTTGTATATCACTAGATGTAGAAGCTATTAAGTTGACAGAACATGGCTTAATAATTTCTGATACAGAATTCCCTGAATTTTCTATTTTATTAGTATTTTTATCTTCTTCTGAATGTCTGGTGAGCCAGGCCTTTTTCAGTTTAGTATGGTAGTTTGGTTGACTTGTCTGGGAAGCTTGCCCATTTCCTACAGAGTTTGCTTTGTTAATTGTACTACAGATTACAGTGCTATCCAGAGGAAGGGAGGCTAAAGATGTCTGATTTTTTACAGCATTAGATTCAGTCTCACTAACATTACTACTTTTATACTGAGCTGCAGCCAATGCTGCCTTGTGCTTTTTCAAATGGATAAAATCAGTTGTGCCTGATAACCCAGAACTGGGTTGAACAACACTTTCTGTCTTACTACTGGCTAGTATAACTGGAGCTGTGGTGCTGACCTTGCATTCTTGTGTTTGAGCCCCTGGCTGACTGACACTTTTTGAAGATGTACATTCTGATGATGTAGAGGCCAAAATGGTATTTGATAAAGATGAAGTTACTTCTGAACCACCCCAGCTGGAAACACTGGTAGTAGCAGCAACAGATGTGATTACATCCGTTTTGGTATTACACATTGTATTTACAGCAGACATGACTGAACTGGGAACACTGCCCTGTGAGACAGCCTGAAAGTTTTTTTCAGATTTTGTGTGAACACTGTCTGAATTCACATTTGGCAAAATGATTCTTCCAGTTTCTCCAGCTTCTGCTGGTTTGAGGCAATCTGTTTTATGTGCCCCAGCTGAAGATCTTTCACTAACTCGATCTTTAGAAGTTAACTGCATTGCTGGCATGCTATCAGTTTTTGTACTAGAAGATGGACGCACAATGACAGATGCCATAGCAGCCTGTAACTTTCCGCTGCTTTTCTCCACATGCCATTCGGTTTTCTCTTTGCTGAGGTTATTATTAGGTCTCCACATCTCTGTCAAACTCTGTTCTGAAGAACTCTTAAAATTTGCCTGAGAATCTTTTGGCTCGGGTATTAGAGTTGGAGGCTTCTGTGATTCTTGAACTTTCCCACCAGCATTTACTGGCATCACTGGAGTTAAAGTTGGAGGGGAAAGGCTACTATAGCTGCCTTCCTTTCTTTCCAGGCTGTGATGGATTGGTGGGTGAAATACTGGTGCTCTATGTAATGCAGGCATACTGCGGAGTGTATTTGTAGAAGAAACTGTCAAATGGGTAGGACTCCCACAATCATTTCTGAAGGCTGTTACTGAGTGAGATGCAATCTGATGCGGAAGATGCTCTGGTATCTTGCCTACTAAACCTTCACTTTCTGGTTGGTGTTTAATCAAAGGTGGAGGCTTTGAAAGAGATGTTATAAATGAAGTCAGAGTTTGAGGATTAGCTGCTGCCACTGCAAGGGCATTACTCTGTTTATCACTGTAAATATTTGAAACTTCTTTGGATGGGTATGATCTTGGTGGTTCATTGACCACACTATTAGACAATGTAGTGAAATAGTTACTTTGGGGTAAACTCTGAGGCACTGAGTGCTTCATTTTATAAAGATCTGATACTGAGCGTTCTATATCTGTATCTTGTTTGATGACATGGCTTTTAGGACTGGAAGATGATGATGCCACTCTAGAATAATTCTCTCTTTCACCCTCAAGTCCCTTGATTTTAGCTGTAAAGGGAGCAACATCAATACTTTCTTGAAGAATTCGACAGTGTTCCTCTTTGTATTTGTTTAATCTCTCTCCAGTCTCCTGGGGTGGCCTCTGTAATTGATTTAATACTGGATCCACAAAATGCCTATGTAAGTGACAATCTTTTCCAGTCTGTGACCGATTTAGATCCAGGTCATTTTTTGTTGATGTGGATGCAAGAGACCGTAGTGGTTCCATAAAAGCGTTCCTTTCTAATTCTCTGTAAAGAAAATACACAAAGATTTCTGTAACCACTTTTTCTTGAAAAATAAAAAGATAGCTTCTATGCAGTATCATTCTGTTATGAAAGTAAAAGACAACTTTGCATGTACTCTAATATTATAATACATTCAAAGAAATATCAAAACAGAACAAAGCCTAATCTTAAGATACGTGTTAACTTAAAACTGTTTAAAATGTGAATTAAGAAAATTATGAAAAACAAGGTATTCATCATTTTTAAGCATTAGTGAACTTACTCCTTATGATGATCTGCTAAAGTTTTTGTCAATGGTGGACTGGAATGGGCTGTAATTTTAAGAGGCCGATGAGGCTCTGCACTGGAAGGTCTGACAGGAATGTGACTAAGTAATCCAATACCATCTGCTGAGGTCACAGGGGTGGGCTGATGTAGCCAAGGACTGGGAGAATTCTATTAAAAAAACAACAACAACAACCTAGACTTCAGTTACTAGAAAAAGCTAAACATTGTGTCACACAAGAACTGGGTATGATCTTGGTGGTTTATTAGTTCATTCAAATAGCAGTTTATTTGGGAAACTTGTAACTTTTTCTAAATACACCTTATGAGAAATATTCAGATAAATAACATAATTATATAGATTTTTCCATATCCTATAGAGAAGTAATCAGTATTAGAGAATAATTGTCATCTTACTAAAAACAGATCTTAAAATCAGTGCCTTTAACTTACTATAAATGCCTATACAGAACCTAACTTATACAATTTCCTAAGATTCTAACAGCAAAAGAATATGTTGCTAATAGCAAAAAACAATTATTACTAAAATACATTTCACCAGAAATAGAAATTATAATCAAATTCATTTGTCATAAAAAATAAATAACTTTTCCAATGCAACAATGCATTGATAATTGGCAGATAATTACATTTAAAAACCCAAAAGCACTCCTCATTTCACTCTAAGCTATAAACATGGCTGGACCATTAAACTTAGGAGAGGTAGAGGTCTAACAAAGTTAATTTTATACATCAATATGCTGCCTGTCTCATAACTGAATATAAGGTGACAGCAACCTCTACACTGAGACATACAGTTACCTGATAACATGCTTACAGGTTGTTTCTATACTGTGACTCACTGACATTCTTCCAGAACATGTTTTATGAGTTTGTTAATAGGATGACAGTCAAATAGCAGGAAAATACAACCTCCTTTGTATTTTCTCTAATTTATTCCCTAACAAGGGAATACACTTTACTTCTCAAACTAATGCAAAAGCAATATATCACACAAAAAATATACTGCTATGAAATTAAAAACATACACTATAACCATAAACACCACACAACAGAAAAATACATAAATATACACATACAGATCAAATATGTGTTTTAAACAGCCTCAGTTCTACAAGATCCAGAAACCTTTTTTTTTTTTTTTTTGAGACGGAGTTTCGCTCTTGTTACCCAGGCTGGAGTGCAATGGCGCGATCTCGGCTCACCACAACCTCCGCCTCCTGGGTTCAGGCAATTCTCCTGCCTCAGCCTCCTGAGTAGCTGGGATTACAGGCATGCACCACCATGCCCAGCTAATTTTTTTGTATTTTTAGTAGAGACGGGGTTTCACCATGTTGACCAGGATGGTCTCCATCTCTTGACCTCATGATCCACCCGCCTCGGCCTCCCAAAGTGCTGGGATTATAGGCTTGAGCCACTGCGCCCGGCCCAAGATCCAGAAATCTTAAACAGCAATCAATTACAGCAGTGACAACAAAGTTTTGCTATATAAAATACCATTCAAAATTATTTGTTAATAATAGTATCTTATGCTTGTATTGTTTCTTCACTTTTGGTCACAATAGTAGGGGGGGTAAGAGATTTTCATTTTTTACTCAAAATGTTATTCGAATTTACTCCTTTATGTTATGATTTTATATAACAAATGGAAATTCGATACACTTGTTTTTAGGTGAACACATTTATGACCAGTTAATAAAATATTTTATTTACTTATAAACACAGAGGCTAGACAGTCAAGGTCTAAGTCCATATACATGTGACACCTTACTGAGTAATGCTCCCTTCCAAGCCATTTTTAAGTTACTTAAATCTGTTTTACAGAGTTTGGATACTAAGGAAAGACACAAATCTGTTAGCCAGCTCTTGGCTCCCCTGTGTTCCCCTAGCTAGCCTATCTTTGTGCAGCTGCAGCTACATTAACGTCATGAGAGTGAAGGTCAGAATAAAAATGTGAGTTCAATAATAAAAATAGAAACCTTGAATGAAAAATGTGAGCGCACTTGGGCCACCAGGCCTGCCTTCTATTCAGGTAAAGAGGATAATATAGTCATTAGTGATTCTTCACTGAGTTTAACTATGTAACGTAAAGGTTGTAGTATGATTCCCATCTACCAAAAGAAGAATGGAACCCTCTAAAATGGTAATGGGAAGCTTGTGATCAATGGAAGCACAATTCTGGAACTGAGATCTTGTCAAACTCAAATGTGGTGATGCTGGTGCAGAATAAACTGTGGGAATCACCGGTAAGACCTCATTAAAGGCCAAAGGTCATATGAAAGTGGAGCCAAAAGGAGTCCATATTGCAAAGGAGTAAACCACAGGAAACACTTTCAAAATTGTTAGACACGTGTCTTGTATCATCAATCACTTGGTGCTACTTATCATCAAAGTTCATCCATCAAATACATGGCTGGGCATGGTGGCTCATGCCTGTAATTTCAGCATTTTGGGAGGCCAAAGCGGGTGGATCACTTGAGGTCAGGAGTTCGAGACAAGCCTGGCCAACATGGCCAAACCCTGTCTGTATTAAAAACACAAAAAACCCAGCTGGGTGTGGTGGTACACACCAGTAGTTCCAGCTACTCGGGAGACTGAGGCAGGAGAATCACCTGAACCTGGGAGGTGGAGGTTGCAGTGAACTAAGATCATACCACTGTACTCCAGCCTGGGCAACAGAGCAAGACTCCATCTCAAAAAAAACAAAAAAAGAGTTCATCCATCACAAATGGTAATGATAGACTCATGGCCACAGTCTACCCAAAACATAATGGTTCCTCTGACAAACTTTTGGCATGATGAACACCATGCTTTTACCTACTGGCACCGCTAATGTTGTATGTAAAAAATATTATCCCTGAGTAAAAAAGAAAGTCACTAGAATTGTCTTCTAAATCACCACCCCCAACTGTAATCTCACTTAACTTTAGAAAGTCTGAGAAGATGATATTAAAGTGTTAAAAAACACCCAGGTGAGGTGGAGGTTGCAGAGAGCTGAGATCATGCCAAGGCACTCCAGCCTGCACGACAGAACAAGACACTTTCTCAAAAAACAAACAAACAAACAAAAAAAACAAAAACCACCCATGTTCACTGTAGCATTGTTCACCACAGCCAAGAAGTGAAAGCAAGTGTCCACTGAAAGATGAATGGATAAAGAAAATAGGGCACGTGCATACAGTGGAATATTATACAGCCTTAAATAAGAAAATCCTGTCACATGTTGCAACATGGATGAACCTCAAGAATATTGTACTAAGCTACATAAGCCAGTAACAAAAGGATAGACATTCTATGATTCTACTTTGAGAAAATATCAAAGTCATGAAAACCACAGAAACAGAAGAAAGGTGGTTGCCAAGGTCTGGTGGGGAAGGGGAATTAGTGTTTAAGGGGAATTAGTGTTTAATGATTATAGTTTCAGTTTTACCAAATGAAAAAGTTTTAGAGACCTGCTACACAATGTGACCATACTTAACACTACTGAATTGTACATTTAAAAATGATTAAAATGGTACATTTAATGTAATTTATGTGTATATATTTTAACCACAAAAACAAAGTGTTAGAAAGAGATTCTGGGAGATACTTGAAGAGCATCCTAGGAAGTACAAAGGATAAGGTTGTCTCCTGGGAGTTCAAAAGTGATATCCATTTTTCCATTTTTTTTTTTTTTTTTTTCTGAGACAGAGGCTCGCCCCGTCACCTAGGCTGGAGTGCAATGGTGCATCTTGGCTCACTGCAACCTCCACTTCCCAGATTCAACCATTTCTCCTGCCTCAGCCTCCCAAGTAGCTGGGACTACAGACACATGCCACCACGCCTGGCTTAATTTTTGTATCTTTAATAGAGATGGGGTTTCGCCATGATGGTCGGGCTCGAACTCCTGACCTCGTGATCTGCCTGCCTTGGCCTCCCAAAGTTCTGGGATTACAGGCGTGAGCCACTGCGCCCGGCCCCATTTTTCCATTTTTTATGTTGGGGCTGGTATTCCTCTCAACAACCATTTTTTAGTATAAAAATGAATTTGTGATAGAAACCACATAGCTCATGGAGTAAGAGCCTTATACCACTACCTTTAGGAATACTGTGTTAGGCAGACAAAATCTCAGCTGCAGTTTTACCCCCGAATACTGGGAATCTGCAACCTTGAGCACCCTTAAGGGAACAAGGGAGTTAAACAGTCAAACAATATACTATGCCATTAATATACAAATATAGATCTGGAGAATATAACAATTTGTTTTGAAGAATAATTTGGCTGGTGCAGTGGCTCACGCCTGTAATCCCAGCATTTTGGAGGCCAAGGTGGAACATCTGAGGTCAGCAGTTCGGGACCAGTCTGACCAATGTGCAGAAACCCCATCTCTACTTAAAAACAACAACAACAAAAAACAGTATTACTAGCCAGATCATCTAGTCGAACTCCATTTGACTAGATGGTGCATGCCTGTAATCCCAGCTACTCTGGTGGCTGAGGCAAGGAGAATTGCTTGAACCTGGGAGGCAGGGGTTGCAGTGAGCTGAGATCACGCCATTGCCCTCCAGCCTGGGCAACAAGAGCAAAACTCCAACTCAAAAAAAAGAATAATTTGATAATATATACCAAAAGCCTTACAATTTTATATAAATTTTAGAAATTTCACTTCTGGGAATTTGACTGAGCAAATAACTATGAAAATATACCAAAAATTTAAATCTATAATAAATATTACAATCCAAAAAGTTTTACTTCTCTAAACTAAGTCATTTTCTTTTTTTTTTTTTTTTTCTGAGACAGAGTTTCGTTCTTATTGCCCAAGCTGGAGTGCAATGGCACAAGCTCAGCTCACTGCAACCTCCACCTCGCAAGTTCAAGCAACTCTCCTGCCTCAGCCTCCCAAGTTGCTGGGATATGCGCCACCACACCCAGCTAGTTTTTTGTATTTTTAGTAGAAACGGTGTTTCACGGTATTAGCCAAGCTGGTCTCGAAATCTTGACCTCAGGTGCTGGGATTACAGGCATGAGCCACCACTCCAAGCCTAAACTACTCTTTATACAAATAAATAGGCTTTTCTGAGGTTTCAGCTACTCCTCTGAGGTTACAAAGCATATGGAAAAACAACTGTTTGAAAAATTCTAACATATTTTATAATAGGAAATGACCTAAAAAATAAATGGAATATTGAAAAAGCACTTGTACATGCTCATTAATAAATATATATTGGTATGTGGCAAACCACAGTATAACTTACCCTCCTTAATGAAGCCTCAGCATTAACTGCATTTTCTGGGTGAACCCACTTAGAAGAAGGCAAACCAAGTCCTGAGTATGCATGTGTTCCATTTGGATACTGCCAAATAATTGGATAAAGTCCAAGCTGATTATATGAAGCAGAAGGATGGGCTTGTCCAAGAAGATGAGGTGATTGGTGCTGTAACAACTGTTGTTGTTGCTGGTGTGCTAGTGCTAAGTGGCTCAAGCTGCTGGCATGAGCACTCTCTAGTCGTGGGTGGCCACCAAGTAAGGAGGCAGTAGGCACTCCAGGTAACACAGTGGGAAGTAAATGAGGATGATGAACAGCATGGTGTGGACCACTAGTCAGAGGGTGAGTGTTAATGGTAGGTAATGGAGTTTGACTAGATGATCCGGCTAGTAAGTGGGGTGCAGGAGTTAAGGCAGGATGATGGGTACCTGGATTTATACAGGTTCTATGAGATGAGGAGTGAAGAGGAAAGGGATGCTGGCTTAGGAAAGGTGAAATATGATTTGCTCCTGTTTCTGACCCAATAAGTGCAGGATCTCTGTAAACTGTAAAATGCTCATTTTTATCAATGATAAGAGGACTCTTTGTAGTTTCTAATGTACTGCTTCGAGTAGGAATTGGATGAAAACTGCATCTTGATAGCTCATGTTCTATCTTATTTGCCAGTCTTCTTTCACCAGTAACTTGGTTGTTCACATAAGTGGCCTTAGACTTTACAGAATCAGGAGAATGAGTTATTTTGGGTTTAACAACTTCAGGTGAGGGACTGGATTTTATCTTGTGAGTATCTACTGAAGTATTAAGTTTAGATTTTATAGTCTCTGGAGGTGAACTTCGCTTATGTAGCTTATCTTCCATGACAGAAACTGCACTTAAAGGAGAAATATAAGAGACATACTTCTCTTTTTCCATGTTCAAGTGATCATTTCCTGAAGAAGCATTTATAAGACTTGATTGGGTTAAATCCACTTTAACTACATCACTGACCCAGCTCTGATCAGAATCTTGTTTTGCTATTTCCAAGAATTTTGCATTTGCAATAGAGTGTTTTGAATCACTAACGTTAGGATCCATTTTCTGAAGTGTCTGAAGGCCAAAGGTACTTGAGTTTTCCTGAACCACCTTTTCTAAATTATTGTCATTTGTAATATCAATAACACATTTTGGTGTGGGTGGTCTGGATACAAACTTCTCCTTTGGTAGTAATTCCACTGTACGTGTTTTTTCCATATTGCATTCCTGAGGAAGTAAATCATTAGGATTATGATCAGAAGGTGTGGACTGTTCTGATGAATGGATAATCATATCTTCTTGAAGCTGAGTGTCAATAGGCTTCCGCTTTTCTGCTTCTTCATGTTTTTTATCTTCCTGTATTTGATCCCAGGGAGGCTGGTTACCTTTTAGGGTCTCTTCTCCTGACTTCTCATTATTATGGGGTTTTCCTTCATCTCCATTTATTTTTGAAGTATTTTTATTTGTCAATTCATTCTCTGGCTTCTGTTCTGAGGAATTATCTATTATTCTCTTATTTGAATTTTCTGAGTCACTGCTCTCAGAAAAGTCTGAAATATTGTCAGTTCGAAGTCTTTTCATATTTAGTTTCTTTTCATCTTCCTCAGGTTTCCTTCTTTTATTCATCAAGTGTTTGTTTTTACCTTTAGGATTTTCTGTAGGATTAAAAAAAGAAGAGTCTTATTTTTCATACTAAATAAGCATACTTTAAAATGTATTTTTGTTTTATTCATTCCCTTAAAGAAAAAAAGTGGGTCCTACCTCCTCGTGATATATAATCATATTTTTCCTCCTTCATCTTCTCTTCGTCTGGTATACTGCTATCTGAGCCCTTCCTCTTATTTGGACGGATACTTCTTTGTTGCTGTTGCTGGTGTGTATTCTGTTTTGGTACAGCAGCTTGTGAGTTCATTGCTGGTCTGGGACTATTTGCTTGGGCACGTGTGTAGTGACTCTAAAAGTAACCAATTAACAGTAATTGTTTACTACCTGGTTTTTACTAGCCTAAGGAAAAATATTTTACAGAAATTCATCCCTAATCACATACATACGTGAACAGCGTTGATGTTTTGATTGGCACGAGACCTGCGCCGTGATGTAATGCCAATATTTTCACCTTTTAACAAAGAGTGAACAACATCATCTAGAAAGGTCATTTGAACCATAGAAGGATCGACATTCTGTGGTTCTAGTACCTAATCCACAAAACAAAACAAAAACAAACATTAAATCTAATGAGCTTATCAAATATTTGGTATAATTATTTTTTACTCAATAGAAATGTTTAGAAATCAGCTTGGTATCCCTAATTAAGAAGATTGTTATAATACTTTACTGTCATCACTTAAGACAAAATTACCTTTTTAACCTTCTGAAACTCACCATTTCAACTACTAACCAAGAATTAAAAAGCAAATATATACCCTGCAAGATGCATCTTGAAAAACAAGGATAAGAATTAATCAAGAATATAGATGCCAACAATGTTACTACAAAACAAAGACATAGATGCCAAGATATGAAATGTATTTTAAAAATAGGAAGTAATTTTCAAAAAGCAGTCGTAAAATAAATGTCAGAGGTAGACTTAAGAAAAAGACAAAAATTGTGCAAGTGAATAATTTTTAAAATGTGATTAAAGAAAACTATTTTAACAATCCAAGGTTAAAATGTGATTAAAGAAAACTATTTTAACAATGCAAGGCACTTTTGTACATTTTTGAGAGATAACAGTTTGTCACTGTTTTTACTGAAAAGATCAAACGTAATTAAATAATAATACTTATTTAGCATTTATCTACATTTTAATCAAAGTATTTGAATTATTTATAAAGGAACTCTAGAGACATCCTCCACAATCCTATCAGGCAGAAAGTATAAATATCTAATTTTTTCTATATAAAGAGCAGCTTTAAAAGTGAACATTTTTTGCATTAAGTAAAAAAGAAAAAAATATGAAATATCAAGGCTTTCAGACTGGTAGTTAAAACTCCATAGGAAAGCCAGGCCCAGTGGCTCATGCCTGCATTCCCAGCACTTTGGGAGGCCGAGGCAGGTGAGTCACAAGGTCAGGAGTTTAAGATCAGCCTCGCCAAGATGGTGAAACCCCATCTCTACTAAAAATACAAAAATTCGCAGAACATGGTGGCGGGTGCCTACAATCCCAGCTACTTGGGAGGCAGTGAGCCAAGATAGTGCCATTGCACTCCAGCCTAGCGACAGAGCAAGACTACATAAAAAAAACTCCATATGAAACTTGTAATACTTAAGATTAAGCATAAAAGTTAACTGAGCATACCAACACTGACATCTGATGTGAGAAGAACTGTAGTGTGTGTTTAAGTTTTCACTGATGACAATAAACTATTTGGGAAGTATTTTTAATACTGTAGGGACAGAAAAATTGAAACCCTGAGAAAGAAAATTACAGCTAATCTAAGGATTTTAAAAAGACTAATCAATTAAAAGAGTTTGATGCCTCTATTTTAGAAACTGATTTTATCAGTGTTGAAATAAATTTAGCATCGCTGTCTCCCTATGATCTGAAATGACCTCTATGTAATATCAGATACATTTAAACTTACAGTACATGACTAAAAACCCTAGAGATCAAACTTACTTAGTATAAAACTGTTGATTTATTTTGGGAGGCACAGACTATCTGAACTTTTTAAATCTCTACAAAAACATTCGTTGAACTATTTACCTGATCATTCATAACGATCATGGTGCGGGTGAAGAGATCATGATGAGTAATTATGCCAGTAAACCACTGGGTGGCAGAGTCTTGTCTATATACTCTCACTCTGTATCCATTTAAGGAATAAGGACCTTTAAAGAAACACAAGAAATAGAAATATCTTAAATGGAGACATTTTCATTTAATAACTGCCTTTTAGAAGAAACATGAAATGTATAATAAGTAATATATCCAACTGTTAGTTTTCAAAAAAAAGTTTTAGAAGTAAATAAATATCCTTTCAAATGAATCATTCTGAAGTTACTGTATATACTGCACTAGACTTACATACTTCCTCATTCAATAGATATGAAATACTTCAAGAGGGAATGAAGGTTTTTAGGATCATGAGTTAGTAAGAGAACAGTTCAAAATGCAAAGTTACAGTGGTGTAGAATGTAGTAAGGTTACAAAGCTACTTAGTTACGACTGCAGTAGATGACTGCATGGTTGAAATAGAAAAGTTAACTTGCAACTTGGTTTGAGTCTTCTAGTTGTCAAAACTACCATAAACAACTACAAACTACAAATTATTTGTCTGTAACAGCTAGGAAAAGCTGCTAAAAGTCTTTAAAAAAAGAGACTGGCTCCAAAAACAGACTAATACAATAAATAAATAAAAAAGATATTGGCTAAGTGAATTTAAACATATAGCACTAAAAATTTTTAAAGAAACATGGTACCCTTTTGTGTTAAACTCACTTTTTTTTTTCTTTTTTTGAGACAGAGTTTCGCTCTCATTGCCCAGGCTCGAGTGCAATGGTGTGATCTTAGCTCACCACAACCTCCACCTCCCAGGTTCAAATGATTTTCCTGCCTCAGCCTGAGGAGCTGGGTTTACAGGCATGTGCCATCATGCCCAGCTAATTCTTTTTTTGTATTTTTAGTAGAGACAAGGTTTCACCATGTTGGCCAGGATGGTCGTGAACTCCTGACCTTGTGATCTACCCACCTCAGCCTCCCAAAGTACTGGGATTATAGGCATGAGCCACCACGTCTGGCTAAACTCACTTTTTCAAAGAATATTCTTGTATAGATATCCATTATAAACTAAGGTAAAAAGTATTAAAGATATTTATCTGCAGATATTCCTATATGCCTAAAACAACTCACTTGGCTGGACGCAGGGGCTCAAACCTATAATCCCAGAACTTTGGGAGGTGAGGCAGGCAGATCACAAGGTTAGGAAATTGAGACCATCCTGGCTAACATGGCAAAACCCAATCTCTACTAAAATACAAAAAATGAGCTGGGTGTGGTGGTGCATGCCTGTAGTCCCAGCTACTAGGGAGGCTGAGGCAGGGGAATTGCTAGCACCGGAGAGGGTGGAGACTGCAGTGAGCCAAGATCACACCACTAAAAAAAAAGGCACTCTACAGAAGAGGATAGTGTGATAAAAATAATCTTTAATTCACAAGTATTAAAATGGTATCAAATACTTTAAAGTTTAATGAAGAACTGTAAGGTAAAAAACTGCTGTACCTTAATAATTTACAAAGAAAGTGCTTTCAAAATTTTCAAGAGCTTATTTAATTCTCCCTCTTAAGTATTGTTAGCCCTTTTACAAAAATTGAGGAAGTGAGAGGTTGACTCAAAATCAGGCAAAATTTTAAGTCGAAGATCTGGGACTGAATTAATTTTTCTGATGTTCTTTCTTCTAGAGTTATAACAGATTCAACAATTAATACTTTGCCAGTTTAAAATATACATGCATATATAAATCAATGAACTGTAGAAAGTATTCCATATGACGTGTAAATTAAACATATTCATCTAGAGAAAAGTGAAGATGTTGACTGTCTATAATTTAAGGGAGGTTGGGGGGTAAACATTATTTTGTAGCCATATCAATTATGCAAACTTCAGTCTTTTTTAACTGTAGAAGAATAAGACTCCATATTATTTTTTCTAATAACTCCAAATATGATCAGCTTTCAATTCCCATGAACAAACGGTTTACACTGGTTTGTTCTCACTACTTAACACAGTTTAGAGTCATCCACACACAATTCTGCATAGGATGAATAGGGACTATATTGCCCCTTAATATTTTCTCCTCTAAGGATACAATGCAGAAACAAGATATTATTTTTTAAAAACTCACCCTGGTTTCTTCAACAAATAAATTGTAAGGAAAGAGAACAAAAAGATCAACAATGGGGATGTACCAAATAATCACAATGTGTGGACCTTTTCTGAATCCCTTAAGTTTTAAAAATAAATAAAACCTGTTAAAATCTTTGACATTTATGAGACAAACAAAAACCTGAACTACCAAGTATTTTTAATTTAAAAACTATTTTTTTTTTCCAGAATAATGTTCCAGCATTGTTTTGTTTTAAGAAATGGATAGAGCCGGGTACGGTGGCTCAAGCCTGTAATCCCAGCACTTTGGGAGGCCGAGGCGGGTGGATCACGAGGTCAAGAGATCAAGACCATCCTGGTCAACATGGTGAAACCCCGTCTCTACTAAAAATACAAAAAATTAGCTGGGCATCGTGGCACATGCCTGTAATCCCAGCTACTCAGGAGGCTGAGGCAGGAGAATTGCCTGAACCCAGGAGGCGGAGGTTGCAGTGAGCCGAGATCGTGCCATTGCACTCCAGCCTGGGTAACAAGGATGAAACTCCCTCCCCCTCCCCCAAAAAAAGAAATGGATAGAATAGTGTGATGTCTGAAATTTGACAGAAAGGGGTAATGGATGGCGCAGGATCAGCCACGATTAGATAGTTGTTGGGGCTGGGAGACAGGTGAATGCAAATTCACTGAAATATTCTATTTTTGTGTGTGTTTGAAATTCTCCACAGAAAAGTTTAAAGAATATTTAGCCTAGGAAGAATTAAATATGTAGATGATCCACTACCATACATACCGATATAAAGCAAACAGTTTTGAGATTATCTGTTGATGCTTAATGGCATGGAAGTTGAGGGTTGAGATAAATATGGGAATTTAACAAAAAAATTCCATTGACAAAAACATTTGACAACTTATCAACAGTTCATGCCATATTGTCTCACTTTCCATTCAATTTCACAAAAGGCTTGTATTTATAATACATGATTTTACTGAGAGAAATAGAAATTGCTAAAAATTATCAAACCCCTGGTTTGAAGGTCACATGTTGTAACATACTAAACACAGAAAACAGGAAGTAAGACTAGTAAATTTAAATTTCTGAAAAAGGTGCACTGAAATAGGCCACTTTTATCACACATGAAGACCATTCTTCAAAGGAAATCAATTGCAGCCACCCTCTACTACAAACAATGCTTCCTTCTCCAGGAAAGACACACCTAAAGAATTCCACAGTATGCAGTTTTCTGTCAACAAAACACTCATGTGGCTATAATTTCATGACAGGCATTTAGCTCAAATAAGTTATAAACTCATGAAACTATCGATTTTCTATCAAAATTATGACTGTTATTATTTTCCTGGATGTATATAACTCAAAATATTGGACTGAGCCTTCTATTTATATTGCATACAATTGAACAACCAAAGACAAATAGGGTAAGTTGCCTAGATCCAAAAAAATTTAATGCATAACTTCAAAATAATTACCTTGCATAAAAATCTCCTGAACCTTTTGTTCCTTTACCCAGACTTTCACTTCCTCGTGAAGTTGCGGGTTGTCCCTGAGAACTGGGTTTAGGCTGTCTATGTCGTCCTAGAATTATAGATTAAAAGAAAGGTCCATGTTACGCTCTCCTACTATTAATGTTACCAACTTTCCCTCCTGTATGTTCTAAGGACTGAAGAAAATTCCTCTGATCTAAATGTATGCAAAAACACAAATTCCTAAATTATAGTTCAATGGCAACTGTGTAACAAAAGAGGGTAAGAAATTAATCTGTGATAAGATTTGACCCCTGACAACAATGTCCTAAAGTCAAAGTCTGAAATTAATGCGTTTTCTAACTTTTAAAGTATAGCTTTCTTCAAGTCATCTTTTTAAGGAATCACTATTAGAAGCAATATACAAATCAAATAACATCAGGTCATTTAAGGGTGATGACAAAAGCACTGCGGTGAACATTTTAATGACAATGATATATACACAGATGACTTACTGGCCTTCCTGTAATACTTAACCACTAGAGTTTGAAACTATTTTTATTCTGTCCTGATGTAAATGTCATCAAATTCAGTTCTACTCATAGTCATCTGACCAGTAACTTCACTGCTAAAAATTTTATTTCTTAGCCGGGCGCGGTGGCTCAAGCCTGTAATCCCAGCACTTTGGGAGGCCGAGGCGGGTGGATCACGAGGTCGAGAGTTCAAGACCATCCTGGTCGACATGGTGAAACCCCGTCTCTACTAAAAATACAAAAAATCAGCTGGGCATGGTGACGTGTGCCTGTAATCCCAGCTACTCAGGAGGCTGAGGCAGGAGAATTGCCTGAACCCAGGAGGCGGAGGTTGTGGTGAGCCGAGATCGCGCCATTGCACTCCAGCCTGGGTAACAAGAGCGAAACTCCATCTCAAAAAAAAAAAAAAAAAAAAAAAAAATTTTATTTCTTGAAACTAGTACCAAAACATCCAGACAATTAAAATTACATTATTAACGGTATTACCCTCATTATCACTGTGGATCTAGAAATAGAAACAACTGATTCTCTCTCATTGGAGATGTGAATCACATAGTTACAGGATTTCCCACAATTTGCTGGTCTCCCACTGGACTCTGACATTCTGTTCTCTCAGTCTCTCCCTCTCTCTCTCTGTCAAAGTACCTCTGCTGCTCCTGCACTTGAGGTTAGCTGCAGGAACACTAGAATAGCAGGAAAGAACAAAGCAGCACTGTCAAATGGCAGCTATTTTAAAAGTGGACAGGCAGATCACGGAAACCAGTAAATAGAAAGCAACTAAATGAAGGGAACTGTATCTGACAAATAATAACATTTTGGCAAGTTTGAAAAGCAAAAAGGTGGCTGAAGTATAAAAAATAAAAATAAAAAAACCCTAATCAAGTAGGTCACACTTGACTCTTCTTTAATATTTATCGGGTAAAGTGTTTCCTTCTCATACTGCTTTTAAGGCACTAATCTGATTTTTTAGAATAGAAATTTTTAGCGTATATTGTGGTAAATATTCTATCTGATACGCATTTAAACATAGAGAAAACCAACAGGCCAAAGTAAGGGCCTTTAAATTTATTAACTATGTTCCTTGGAAAATATATAAATAAAAGTACTGCTTTATAGCAGAAGAAAATACTAGAGTGAAAAAATGTCATACAAAGAAGTAGGCAAAATCTGTCATTTGGGAGAAAAAAATGGGCATTAACATGTCTGTCTTTACTTCGCAAAGAAACTTTCTGGCAATCTCCTTTCTCTGCCCCCTCCACCCCCCAGTAATATATTGTACACTTAATCTCATGTTTTTAAGAATTTTTTAAAAATCATAGTAAGTCCTGTCAGACTCTAACCCTCTTAATGCACACCAGCTGACAGTCTAGTCTATAACAAACAGAACATAGGAAACTTTTTTTTTTTTTTTAATGGAGTTTTGGTCTTGTTGCCCAGGCTAGAATGCAATGGCGTGATCTCAGCTCACTGCAACCTCCCTCTCTCAGGTTCAACCAATTCTCCGGTCTCAGCCTCCCAAGTAGCTGGGATTATAGGCACATGCCACCACAACCAGCTAATTTTTGTATTTTTATTGGTCAGGCTGGTCTCAAACTCCTGACCTCAGGTGATCTGCCTGCCTTAGCCTCCCAAAGTGCTAGGATTACAGACATGAGTCACCATGCCTGGCCCATAGAAAACTGTTTTATAAGGAACACCATTGCTATTTTCAGACATCGCTGACAGCAAGTTCCTTTAAAATTTTTCCCACTTTAAAATTTCCATCCATATCCACCCATATAATACTTTTCCCATAATATAGGGAGTTATAAACTGTTTTTGTTGTTGTTGTTGTTGTTGTTTCTGGAGACGCAGTCTCACTCTCACCCAGCTTGGAGTGTACTGGCATGATCCTGGCTCACTGCAACCTTCACCTCCCAGACTCAAGCGATTCTCTTGCCTCAGCCTCCTGAGTAGCAGGAATTACAGGTGTACACCACCACATCCAGCTAATTTTTGTATTTTTAGTAAAGACAGGGTTTCACCACGTTGACCAGGCTGGCCGCAAACTCCTCAACTCAAGCAATCTGCCCACTTTGGCCTTCCCAAAGTGTTGAGATTACAGGCATGAGCCAGTGCACCCAGCTATAAACTGTTTTAAAGAAGCACTGCCAACACCTTGCAGACAAGTACAGTTTATAAAACCAGTTGCCTAAGTTGAAATTTTACAACTTATAACTACTGAGATATAACATTTATATTTTATTTCTTCAATAGGTTTAAACAATAGGCTATAAAACCAGTTGCCTATCTTGAAATTTTACAATTTATAACTACTAGGATATATAATCTAGTTCTTCAACATTTATTTTTAAATATTTTTTCAACAGGTTAAAATAATGGGCTGTGTTTACAAGATCATTAAACAATATACAAATATTTTCCCAACAATAAACCATTAATTTTCTAGTGGAAATAGCACACCATTAAAAACTGTTAATGTGAGTCTCTTTACTGACATGACCTTATATAAGTTCAAATTCTGGTCTCTCAATCTCCTCATCCATAAAGCAGTTACTAGTATTTGCCTTTTTTTCTATCTTAATGTTTTAATAATAATTTTTCTTATGTAAAAAATTAGCTTTCTTAAAACATCTAATTCTGAAATTATCCCAATGTACTGCCTGATTTATGACAGGCATTGTTGTTGCTGAAGTCCTTCCTCCCCGTCCTCTACATATAGTACTTTGTAAGTTACAGGCATTTCTATTACATCATCATTCCTATTTTAAAGAGAACTGTTAGCCAGGTGTGGTGGGTGGCTCACGCCTGTAACCCCAGTACTCTGGGAGGCTAAGGTGGGCAATTCACCTGAGGTCAGAAGTTTGAGACCAGCCTGACCATCATGGAGAAACCCGGTCTCTATTAAAAATACAAAATTAGCCAGGTGTGGTTGTGGGCTCCAGGTGTTTGGTCTCTCATTCTCTTAAGAATGGGAGGGGGGGCCGGGTGAGGTGGCTCAAGCCTGTAATCCCAGCACTTTGGGAGGCCGAGGCAGGTGGATCACGAGGTCAAGAGATCGAGACCATCCTGGTCAACATGGTGAAACCCCGTCACTACTAAAAATACAAAAAATTAGCTGGGCATGGTGGTGTGTGCCTGTAATCCAAGCTACTCAGGAGGCTGAGGCAGGAGAATTGCTTGAACCCAGGAGGCGGAGGTTGCGGTGAGCCGAGATCGTGCCATTGCACTCCAGCCTGGGTAACAAGAGTGAAACTCCGTCTCAAAAAAAAAAAAAAAAAAGAATGGGAGAGGGGACCACGGCGGGTGCGCTCGTAAAGTAAATGCCGGACCCAAAAAGTTTTTGTAGAAAAGTGATTTATTTAGGTATAGAAAGAGAAAAACGAAAAGAAGACAGAAAGCCTTCACGAAGAGTGTGTGGTGGGGGACCCCAGAGGGAAAATACACCCGGATGAGAGAGACAGGGACTTTTAACCTGGGAGGAAATCCCACCTTCTCCAAGTCCCCTGGGCAATGAAAAGAGTTCTTTTAAACTTCTGCTGGAGTGATTGACTTTTGATCTTTTTCTGTGCCCGTAAAAATCAAAACAAAGACCGTTAAGCCTCCTGGACAGAGGAGAGGGGAGGGAGTCATTGGGAAGTTCTTGCCCTTGAAACTACGGCCCCTTGTGGACCCGGAAAGAAAACACATTCTGTCATGGTGGCACATGCCTATAATCTTGGCTACTCAGGAGGCTGAGGGAGGAGAATCTCTTAAACCCGGGAGGCGGAGGTTGTGGTAAGCCGAGACTGCGCCATTGCACTCCAGACTGGGCACTGGAATAACCTCCAGCAAACGACGAATGAAAAAAAATCGGTTCACTAAGATCTGCTTTATTAGAAACATATAGAGAACACATATAAAGTTTAAAAACCAACTTAAATGAGGTTTGAGACTATACTGTTCACTTGTGTGTTGTTCCTACTTTTGCAAAGACAGAAATAAACTCTAATTGAACATTAGTGGGACACTTCAATGTACTGATACACAAAAATAGCTAACATAAGGCTGGGCACAGTGGCTCACAACTATAATCCAGCACTTTGTTTGGGAGGCCAAGGCAGATGGATCACCTGAGGGCTCAATACCAGCCTGGTCAACATGGGGAAACCTCATCTCTACTAAAAGTACAAAAATTAGCCAGGCAGAGTGGTACATACAGAGGCAGGAGAATTGCTTGAACCTAGAAGGTGGAGGAAGCAGTGAGTAGAGATAGCGCCACTGCACTCCAGCCTAGGCAACAAGAGTGAGACTCCATTTCAATACTACTACTACTACTACTACTACTAATAATAATAAAAGCTAAGGTAATTGTCCATTTACTGTGGCAGACACTGTGCTGGGTACTTTCCAAACAGTATCAATTTTTGTAACAACTTTGTGAACTGAAATACATCGTATGCTCAGAGAGGCCATGGTTACTAACAGGAAGTGATAGAGCTGGTATCTGAATCTAGTTCTGTGACTCCAGAGCTCAGGTTCTTCTCCATCCCGCACACACACACATTCACGCTCTCTGATTAGCACGAACAAAAAAAATGAAAGTATATTATCTTTGCCTTTTAAAATTTGACACATTTCGTTATATAAGCGGTAAAAGGCAACATTACCTTGAGTGAGGTTGACTCAAGAGCAAAGAACTGAAAGACCATGGGTGGAAGATACCTTTCTATAAATTTCTAACACTGGTTATGTGACATTTCATATGTAGAAATAGCCAAATACTCACCAAAGAAAGGAGACTTAGGGTGGCAAACTTAATGCAATCTTATAATCAGAAAGTGTAAGAGAAGAAACATCACTTTGGCAATGTACCTTAGTCATGATCTACAAATATCCAAATGCTGTTTTTTTCTAGGTTAACACTGTGCTGAATGACTATATGGATGATCAAAATACAGGTATTCTTTTCATGTGTACAGAAGGGGATAATGAGGCTGGGTTTGGTGGCTCACATCTATAATCCCACCACTTCAGGAGGCCAGGGTGGGAGGATTCCTTGAGTCCAGGAGTTCAAGACCAGCCTGGGCAACATGGCGAGGTGCCACTGTTACAAAAAATTTAAATATTAGCCAGGCATGGTGGGGTGGTGCGCCTGTAGTCCCAACTACTTGGGAGGCTGAGGTGGGATGATCACTTGAGACCAAGAATTCAATGCAGCAGTGAGCTATGATCATGCCACTGTACTTCAGCACTTTGGGAGGCCAAGGTGGGTGGATCGCCTGAGGTCAAGAGTTTGAGAGCAGCATAATCAACATAGTAAAATCCCGTCTCTACTAAAAAATACAAAAAAAATTAGTTGGGTGTGGTGGCACACGCCTGTAATCCCAGCTACTTGGCAGGCTGAGGCAGGAGAATCCCTTGAATCTGGGAGCGGAAATTGCACCACTGCACTCTAGCCTGGGGGAGAGAGTGAGACTCTCAATAAAATGATTAAAATCAGGCTGGAGTGTGTATTTTGACAGTATGACTACTGTACTAATGTAATTTTAAGTGATTATGTACTTTTTTTTTAATTAAAAAAATTTTTTTAGAGACAGGGTTTCTCCATGTTGGTCAGGCTGGTCTCGAGCTCCCGATCTCAGGTGATCCACTTGCCTCAGCCTCCCAGTGCTGGGATTACAGGTGTAAGCCACCATGCCCAGCCTGATTATGTACTTTCTACTAAATTTGAAAGAAAAAAAAAATAACCGTCTAGGTAGTATAAAATATAACCTCAGAACACTAAAGTATTCAGATATGCCTGGCTAGGTTTAACACCACCAGTATTATAAAAGTTTTAAAAATAAATATAACTAATTTCCTAAGATAATAAGGTAGAGTGCTCCTTGCCAGTTCAAGAAATAGATTATTTATGTCACAGGTAGTCTCATTTGACTGCCAAAAAGCTAACAAAGGGTAGTTACTTTCTAAGTGACGGAGAAGACTGGCTTAATAATGTAACAGATTTGCTCTAAAGTCTCAACTGATGTCTAGAGTAGCACTTTCATTTTAAGATGTGAGAAATATCACAAAACGGGAGCAGTTTCTCCTCCTTTGGACCATTTCTGATAGATAATGACTGAATTCTCACTTTCAAATTGTTACCGATATGTGACTTATTAATGAAACGATTTTCCTCTCTGCTATAAAACTTCTGACCTTTGTGGTGACATCCAATGTGCTTTCTTAAATTCCATTCCATTACATAAATTCCCCCATAAAAACCATCTTTGATGGTATAAGAGTTACAATGAAAGCAATTATTTTGTATGCTGAACATCATATGAAGTGATTGGACAAGTTTTGCCTTACCAGTTTCACCAGAGCCATAAATTCATGGTTTAGCAAAACTACAAATAATTGCTTGTTCTTTGATCTCTGAGATGGCTGGCCAACAGTTTTAAAAAATGAATGTTAAGTCCACAAGAGTGACATTAATTTTTACCATACCACGTCTTGTATAACTTATAAAATAATCCGTTGTTAATAAAGATTTGCTGGGACAGGAAATCTAAAGTTTGAAAGTTGCTACAGGGGTGCTCAAAAAGCTGTCTATACCACATGGAGTTTAACTAAATGAAGGTACCACTGAAGGCTTCCATGTATTTTCATGATTTACAGTAAGGGCTGGCAAACATGTTTTTGTAAATGGCCAGAAAGTAAATATATTAGGCTTTGTGGGGCATACCATTTGTCACAACTACTCAACTCTGCTGTTATAGCAGAAAAGTAGCTACAAAATAACATAAAAATACACAAATGAACAAGCATGGCTATGTTCTAGTTCAATAAATGTTTCTGTATTAACATTCTATGAAATTTGAATTTCACAGAATGTTTAAGTGTCATGACGTATTCTCCTTTTGAATTTTTTTCAACAGTTAATGTAAAAGTAACTGGACACAGTGGTTTGTACCTCTAATCCTACCTACTCAGGAGGCTGAGGTAGGAGGATCCATTGAGCCCAGAAGTTTAAGGCCACAGTGACCTATGATCAGTAGTCACTGTATTCTACCCTGGGTGGCAAAGGGAGATCCTGTCTCTAAAAAAGGAATAGACAAAAACAAGAGGCAGACTGGATTTAGCCTGCAGGTATAGTTTGCCTTTGCCTGATTAAAAAAAACAAAATAAAACAACCAGTGTGAAGCAAGATTAAAAAACTTCTACATCAATGTATCAAATACACTTTTAAATATACTAATGCAGCTGGGTGTGGTGGCTCATGCCTGAATAGCACTTTGGGAGGCCAAGTCTGGTAGATCATCTCAGGTCAGGAGTTTCAGGAGTTCAAGACCAGCCTGCCCAAGATGGAGAAGCCACGTCTCTACTAAAAATATAAAATTAGCTGGGCATAGTGGTGCACGCCTGTAATCACAGCTACCTGGGAGGCTGAGGCAGGAGAATCGGTTGAACCCAGGAGGCAGAGGCTGTGAGCTGAGATCTCACCACTGCACTCCAGCTTGGGCAACAAAAGCGAAACTCCGTCTCAAAAAAAAAAAAAAAAAAATTAGGCAGTTTGATCTAATTGACTGCAAACTCTTATTTCCACAAATGCCTGAATTATATACAATCATGAGCACAGGAAATTAAATCAATGTGAAATCCTTTGCATTAGTAATTAAAGATAAAAATATCTTAAGGTAAATATAGGTTTTTAAACTTTCACAAGTAAATGAGTTTCCCTGATGTATTTCTGGACAATGCTTACCCTTCCAAATGATTTAAAGGTACATAATTTAGGAAAAATGATCTACTTTGTAAAGTAAGATTTCCTCCTTTAGGTCTCAATGACTATTATATAAAGAGGTTGGTGCCATCTTCTTTTCTGGTCTCCCAAGTACAATAAAAATGAATATACACATTGAAAAATAATAGATATTATAAAGATAGTTTTTCAATATTTGTCTCATATACCTTATTAAGAATACGAGAGATTAATCTCTTAAACTGTCTGTATGTATGCGTGTGTTATATGTAAATAATTTTACAAAAACAAACATATTAAAAGACTTCACATAATTAAAAGCAAAGAATAATTAAGTATCTGTATACAAAATTCCATCATTTGATTAGTTGTGGTTAATTCAGAAGTCTAGAATCCAGATTACAATTTCAACTAAAGCAGTAAAATGTCTACGTTTCCGAAACATAATTATATATGAAGATTCAGATGGGGCTACTCTGGGCACACTGCCTATGGGGTAGCCCTGCTCCACATGAGGCAGTTAAAAAAATTAAAAACACTGAGATGGTAGGAGGAAATAGGACAACAATTTATATTATCCGTATAATTCTTTTCTCATTCATACAATCAAGAATATATAATATGCTTATTACTCCTAAATTATTTATATTCTGAAACTACATGATGAGATAAATTTAGTTTCTGAATACAACTGATGCAAGTAGTAGTCAATACAATAAAATTCTACTTTCATTTATTTTAACTGGAAATAGTCTAGAAATGGAAGTGACACTCAGAAAATGTGAATGATGTTTAAATTAATTTATTTGCTACAAAAGGATGGTTGTACCATGGGAAAACAGCAAACACTAACGTTTTGATCTATTCAATTTTTGCTTTCAAATAATATTCTTTGCATTACAGTTTTATCTTTATTTAGAAACAAAGTTATGAATGACTTTGATCCTACATTGATCTAAAGAAAGCAATTTCAGTGAAAGGCTATTTTAAAAAATTAGAAATAGGTTTAGGTTTTTTCTTCCCCAAAATATAACACGCTGGTAAACATATTAATCAGATATTTAGGCCTAAGTGGAACTGGTACCTTGAAGTGAAGCTTAAGACAATGTCCAACATGGCCGGGCATGGTGGCTCATGCCTGTAATCCCAGCACTTAGGGAGGCAGAGGCCAGTGAATCACCCGAAGTCAGGAGTTCGAGACCAACCTGGCCAACAGGGTGAAACCCTGTCTCTACTAAAAATACAAAAATTAGCCGAGTGTGGTGGCAGGCACCTATAATCGCAGCTACTCAGGAGGCTGAGGCAGGAAAATCACTTGAAAACGGGAGGTGGAGGTTGCAGTGAGTCAAGATTGTGCCTGGGCGACAAAGCAAGATTCCGTCTCAAAAAAAAAAAAGGAAAAGAAAGAAAAAAATAGCCATGGTGGTACACCCCTGTGGTCTTAGCTATTTGGGAGGCTGAGACTGAGGGATTACTTGAGCCTGGTAGGTCAAGGCTGCAAGACTCTTAAAAAAAAAATAAAATAAAATAAAAGACAACGTCTAATATGTCCATGGGCAAATCATTGTTTGTCTACACATAAAATGAAAATAGGCCGGGTGCAGTGGCTCCCGCCTATAATCCAGGCACTTTGGGAGGCCAAAGCAGGTGGATGAACTGAGGTCAGGAGTTCAAGACCCGCCTGGCCAACATGGTGAAACCCTGTCTTTATAAAAAATACAAGAATTAGGCCGGGCATGGGAAGCCAAGACAGGCAGATCATGTGAGGTCGGGAGTTTGAGACTAGCCTGACCAACATGGAGAAACCCTGTCTCTACTTAAAATACAAAATCAGCTGGGCATGGTGGCACATGCCTGTACTGCCAGCTACCAGAAAGGCTGAGGCAGGAGAATCGCTTAAACCTGGGAGGCAGAGGTTATAGTAAGCCATGATCATGCCATTGCAATCCAGCCTGGGCAACAACAACGAAATTCTGTCTCAAAAGCAACCGCAACCGCAACCACCACCACCACCACCACCACCACCACCACCACCACCACCACCACTCACCACCTCTTTATCCTGTGCTTTTTATCAGTTTTCAATACCATTCATTTTCACAGCATCAATATTTAATCATAAGAACTTAATAAACATATTAACTTATATAATATGCAGAAAGCTCCACAAACATTACAGGATCCAAGAGCTAAATTTTTTGTCCATTTCATAAAATGACAACTGTAAATACAATTGGAGCTTTCACTGCATTCGCAATGGTAATTACTTAAGCTCTGTCTCTATTAAGATTATAAAAACTTAGCTGGGTGTGATGGTACACATTTGTAATCCCAGCTACTTGAGAGCCTGAGGCATGAGAATCATTTGAACCCAGGAAGTGGAAATTACAGTGAGACAAGATCATGTTACTGCACTCCAGCCTAGGTGACAGAATGAGACTCTTTCATAAATAAATAAATAAATAAATAAAAATGTGACCACTACAGACTGCCACAAAATTGTCTCCAAATGCTAGTGGGAAAAAGGTTTTCTACCATGTAAGGTTAATGGAATGCTGTTTCTAATTATTTCTAAAGAAATTCTGAGTCTGTACTGTCAATCTTGGTGACATGATTCTGTATAACACATAATATAACAAAACCTAAAGTTACCAGATTTTAGGCAAAATTCTAAATTACTATAACTTTTAAGGAACTACTTGATTCCCTGTATATACACCAAATAAGAATAGTTTAGAGCCAAGCACTTTGGACAGTAGACACCAAAATCCCCACACCTAAAAAACCTTTAAACTATGCAAGCAAGACCTTAATGTACACATCAGAATTAAGTTGGTAGTACAGGATTCACTCAAGTATGATCCTAAATTTCTGTGATTACTTTGATTTTCTAAATAAGATGGGTAAACAGTTCAGAGAACAAAACTGACTTCAATGGCAATTAAGCCTAGCTTTTTACATAGCAAGCTTTAAAGGCAACGACTTACCACAATTAGCCTGGTGTCCTTAAGAATTTGTTGCCAAACACAATAGAAAGCACTGACCAGTTGCAGAAATCAATGAGCAGGCCTAAGGTCTGCATGGAATCAAAAGGTGGCAGGGCTTATACAGAAACTGCAAGTATATAAAACAAGGAAGCAGGCTGGGCATGGTGGCTCATGCCTGTAATTCTAGCACTTTGGGAGACCCGTGCCAGGCGGTCACTTAAAGTCAGGAGTTCGAAACCAGCTTGGGCAACATGGTGAAACCCCATCTCTACTAAAAACACATAAATTAGCCAGACATGGTAGCACACGCACAACTGTATTTTGAGTATTTTATACTCAAAAAGTATAAAATCGGCCGGGCACGGTGGCTCAAGCCTGTAATCCCAGCACTTTGGGAGGCCGAGGCGGGTGGATCACGAGGTCAAGAGATCGAGACCATCCTGGTCAACATGGTGAAACCCCGTCTCTACTAAAAATACAAAAAAACTAGCTGGGCGTGGTGGCGCATGCCTGTAATCCGAGCTACTTAGGAGGCTGAGGCAGAAGAATTGCCTGAGACCAGGAGGCGGAGGCTGAGGTGAGCCGAGATTGCGCCATTGGAGTAACAAGAGCAAAACTCCATTTCAAAAAAAAAAAAAGTATAAAATCAAACAAAACAAGAAAACAGGCTATCTCCTTTACTATGACAAGAGTCTTGCTCTTGTCACCCAGGCTGGAGTGCAATGGCTCGATCTAGGTTCACTGCAACCTCCGCCTCCTGGGTTTAAACGATTCTCCCACCTCAGCCTCCTGAATAGCTGGGATTACAGATGCCTGCCAACATGCTCAACTAATGTTCTGTATTTTTAGTAGAGATGAGGTTTCACCATGCTGGCCAAGCTGGTCTCAAACTCCTAACCTCAGGTGATCCACCCACCTTGGCCTCCCAAAGTGCTGGAATTACAGGCATGAGCCACTGTGCCCGGCCTCCTTTACTCTTAAGGGCTTATTTTTATACTGCTTGTTCTAAAATTTTTTTATCATAGTCTTAACAATCATCTTCTCAATACATTACTATAATGTGAAGTCATCCCCTTTCTAGAACAAGTTCGTCTTTCCAAAGTTGTCCTGATTAAAATAACCACTGATCTTTTAAAATTGTTTTAAAAGTTTCAGAAAAGCAATTTTATTAGGCACATGAATGCTAAAAAATTTTTTATATCTGGTCCTTTATAATGACAACATAATTCATGTTCTTTATGAAAAGAAATAAAAATGCAAAACTGGTATTGGTTAATAATTCATTTCAGAGAATGAGTATACAACCTGCAGCTTGCTCCCAGATTATTAACTATTATGAATGAAAAAAACTTTCATAGTCCTTTTTTAAAAATAAAAAAAATTTTTTCCTTGCAGATTCATCAGGAAAAAAATTTCATAGTCCTAAGAATCTACCTACAAGTTTGCTGTCACTTTAAGCAACTGACCGTTATATATCCAGGTATTTCAGAGATCTCTCCTTGGACCATCCATTTGGCATTGCTTGCAACTATTTACATCATTAGTAAGGAGGAAATAATAAAGTTTAAAAAAAAGTATATATCATGAGAAATGATAAAAATGATGAAAAAGTTCTGAATTTTAAAGTCTCAATTTTTTTTTTTTTTTTTTGAGACGGAGTTTCGCTCTTGTTACCCAGGCTGGAGTGCAATGGCGCGATCTCGGCTCACCGCAACCTCCGCCTCCTGGGCTCAGGCAATTCTCCTGTCTCAGCCTCCTAAGTAGCGGGGATTACAGGCACGCGCCACCACGCCCAGCTAGTTTTTTGTATTTTTAGTAGAGACGGGGTTTCACCATGTTGACCACGATGGTCTCGATCTCTTGACCTCGTGATCCACCCGCCTCGGCCTCTCAAAGTGCTGGGATTACAGGCTTGAGCCACCGCACCCGGCCCAAAGTCTCAATATTTTAATGTTATGTACAAACTTACATGATGTTTCTATGGACTCATGATTTTTCAAATTGAAATGACTGCATGAAATGATATTCCCATATTTTCATTACTTGGTATATATAAATTCACCACTGAATTAATTTCAAAGTTCACTTTCTGCTTACTTTTAAGTTTTCCTCTTCAAATTTTTGGCAAACCACAATTCTTGGAAACTCATTGCAAACTTCATTTAAAGTGAAAAGGAAAACTACAATGCTGTCTACTTCCACTGAATGTTTTAAGTTATTCTCTCTCTCAGCTAATTTTGACATTTTATCTAGAAAAGTTACTCTGACCTGAAGGCTTTCACAAAAATTATCAATACAAAAACAAGCAAGCACACACACTACAATTTAATGGAATCTCAATGCTGAAAAGGTTGCCACAGTTTCAGTTAAACCTTCACAGTTAAAAATGTGCCCAATTAACCTGTATAGACTAAAATATGCTTAACTATATAGACTAAAATATGCACCACTGTTTCCAAACTCTTAACAGCATGTTGATAACTTGATTTACTTATTAAGCATGTTTTCCTCAGGATAAGAGAGTATAGTCATTTTAACTCTTAGAAAAGCACTGTCTTTAACATTAGCACTGATAAAATTAAACTTAAAAAAAAAAAATTTAAACTTCACATGTACCACCACCCAAAAAAACAAATTTTTTGTGTGCAGAGGGAGAAGGTGGGGGGGGATACACATATGTATATTAATAACATATTAATAACTTGATTACATATACACACCAAGATATACACCAGATATTAACAGTAATTTATTTAGCTCAGTTATGAATAATCTACTGTGCTATGCTTTCACGTATTTTTCTGGAATTTTATTTTGCAACGACCATGTGTGGCTTTTATAACAAGAAACATAAATTACTTTTAAGATGAAAAAGACTGATGCCAACAATTTATTCATACTAATTTCCTTTGTTACCAACTTTCAACAAAAAATGCAATATAATCTGATCGTTAAATATGATAAGCATACCCCACAGAAACTTACCTAATTTAGAAATTTTGTTGGTAATGATAGAGTAAGAGAAATTATTCTTTGCAATCTCTAAACTACTCATATTATAATATGGACTTAATCACTTGAGATCCAGAGTTACGAGAAATCTAACTCTATGGGTAACATGATAGAGTCTGGTTTAGAGTCTTCTTGAATACAAGTGTACTACCACCACTTTGGGAGGCCCAGACAGGTGAATTGCTGAGCCCAGGACTTTGACACCAGCCTGGGCAACATGGCAAGACCCGTCTCTACAAAAAATTAGTCACACGTGATGATGCATGCCTGTAGTCCCAGCTACTTGAGAAGCTGAAGGTGGGAGGATCACTTGACCCTGGGAGGTGGAGGTTACAGTAAGCCAAGATTATACTACTGCACTCCAGGCTGATCAACAGAGAGAAACCCTGCAAAAAAAAAAAAAAAAAAAAAAAAACCAAAAAGTCCAAAACAAATAAACAAAAAGCCCTCCCTATCCTATAAAAAGAAAAAAACCTTTTAATATGTTAATACTTAAATTTTTAGATTTGCTAAAAAAAGGTCTATAAAAAGGAGTTACTTAATGCAATTTTCAGCTGGGTGTGGCAGTTCATGCCTGTAATCCTAGCACTTTGGGAGGCTGAGGTGAGAGAATCACTTGAGGTCAGGAGTTCAAGACAACCTAGGAAACATAGTGAGACCCTGTCTCTACTTTAAGTAATAAAAAAATTAAAAAATAACAATGCTATTCTATTAGTATGACATTGATTGTACCAGGTATTACTCAAATGAAATTCTTATAAAACCTTTACTAGTCGTAACAATAAAAATTTCAATTCTGTAATACATTTTTGATGAACTAAGTCATAAAATTCAAATTTAACTGCGTTAGAGGGCATACATTTTCTTAACTTATTAACAAATTTGGTATGAAGAAACATATCACATAGTATGTATTTGATGATGAACATTCTAGGAAAAAAAAATACAACAAACACATTTAAGAAACAGACTTTAACTCAGAAAGCACCAAGTAAAATAAATCACATTTTATATTTATTTTAAAAACTTGATGCAGCATTTCAGATATTGTGCTAGAGGACTAAATGCCTTATTTTGTAAGTATTCTGCCAATCTAAATTAACAATTTAAGAAAATCACTTGGGTGTAGTGGCTCATATCTGCAATCCCAGCACTTTGGGAGGCTGAGGTGGGTGGCTTGCCTGAGGTCAGGAGTTTGAGAACAGCCTGGTCAACATAGTCTCTACTAAAAAACACAAAATATTAGCTGGGCGTGGTGGCGGGTACCTATAATCTCAGCTACTAGGGAGACTGAGGCAGGAGAATCACTTGAACCCAGGAGGCAGAAGTTGCAATGAGTCAAGATCACGCCACTGTACTCCAGCCTGGGCAATAAGAGCAAAACTCCATCACACACACACACACACACACACACACACACACACAAACACAAACACACACACACACACACACACACACGAAGAAAGAAAGAAAATCAACATGAACACAAAACCAAAATTCAGTCAATTCTCTATTATTCACAGAAAGATTACTTATCTATTTAAGAGTTAAGCATATTTACTTGCCACTGTAAATTAAAAGTTTTTAAAAAATTGTCACGAGAAGCACTTTCACAAATAACTTCATTTAATCCTAACAATGCTTCTGCTATTTTTATATTATTCTTCCATTTTATAGATGAAGAAGATTAGGTAATTTCTCCACTTACACAGGTAGAAGGCAAATCAGCAAGACCCTTCCCACATATCATTTTCCCTATTCATGTATCTGCATAATCAAAATTTTGAATGCTCTCTGCTAGGTTTTCAGTAACTTACCTATATTATTAACCATATAGTCATATAAAGAAAAAGAAGCCCCAACTTATCCACTTATTTTATTTATTTATTTTTTATTTTTTTTGAGACGGAGTTTCGCTCTTGTTACCCAGGCTGGAGTGCAATGGCGCAATCTCTGCTCATCGCAACCTCCGCCTCCTGGGTTCAGGCAATTCTCCTGCCTCAGCCTCCTGAGCAGCTGGGATTACAGGCACATGCCACTATGCCCAGCTAATTTTTTGTATTTTTAGTAGAGACGGGGTTTCACCATGTTGACCAGGATGGTCTCGATCTCTTGACCTCGTGATCCACCTGCCTTGGCCTCCCAAAGTACTGGGATTACAGGCTTGAGTCACTGCGCCTGGCTTATTGTTATTTTTAAAAATAGAAAATGACGTAGCTAAATTAAAACCAGGTTAGAAGAGTATGGTATTCCAGGACTGGAAACGGACAGCATAAACAGACCATATAATTTACCAATATCCTCAAGAATAATTTCAGAATTGGATATACTATCTTAATATACAAGTCCTATTACATTAAATCACAATAAACACTACATATCTTGCTTTATCTGTTCGGTTACAGCAACATTACATTGGCTATTAACTAGCTTTTTTATCAATTAAAAATAACCACTAATAGGGTTTCTCAGCTGATCATCCAACTGAAATCTATCTTTCCTAACAATATTCCCTTGATTAAACTTGATCCAGACCTGTGATATTCCTGCATTTTAACTACAGTTTTCTAAGTGTCATTGGAGTAAGGTCCTCTATCTCAGAATCACCAGAGTAAAAAATCAGATAAATTAAGAAAACAATTTACCACTTGAAGAAAAATGTGTTTCCTTCTAAAGCCACATGTTAATATTCTTTGTGATACTTTTAATAATAGTTTTGAACTTTTTATGGCAGTTCAAAAGTCTAGAAGGCAATTTTTCTTTCAAGCTATTTATTGGCATGACTTTTACACAGTTGAGTCATCAGAGTTTAACCTACTGAGTCACCTGCTTACAGCATCTGCCAAACACAATTTACTAACTTCGGCTTCCTCAAACTTACAACTGAAACAAACTCAGGAAGGCCTGGGAACTGTTTAATATTTTCAAAATAGTAACTGAAAATATTCCTCCAGCACAACCCAAGCTTTAAGAAGTAAAAAATTCCTGGGAAGCAGGGGAGTGAATTCAATCACAAAAAATAAGTAAAATTATAAACTTGCATAAAGTATTGTACTAAAAATTCCTATGCACAAACTAATACTGAGGCTAGGCATGGTGGCTCATGCTTGTTATACCAGCACTTTGAGAAGGTGAGGCAGGAGGACCACTTGAGGCCAGGAGTTTAAGACCAGCCTGGGCAACACAAAGAAACCCTGTCTCTAAAATGTATATATATAACTAATGTTGAGATTATACATATACGTACATATATATATATATATATATATATATATATAATCATGTCAATGATAATTCATATAGAATGAACACTCGTTTTAAAAAAATTATTTAAAATATAAAGTACAATGAATCTAACTTCCAAATTAATACCACATCAAAGCTTTTGGGGCTGTCTTTCACTTTTAGCGTATAGTGCTATGTAAATGATAAATCTATAAATGAACTATAGCACCATACTTCTCTTTTCTCAGAAAGAACTAAAACAATCCAGTACAAATTGGAATGATCAGCAAGACTTGCTAAGACTTGCCCAGTGACTTAGTCTTTTATGACACCTATTTTAGTCCAACTGTTTCTTTCACTGTGGACTACATACAGCAATTACAAATACAGGTTATATCCAATATGCTTGAAGCAAGAAGTGTTTCAGATTTCAGATTTCTGAAAATTTTTTAACATTTGCATTATGCTTACTAGCTGAGCATACCTAATGAGAAAATATGAATTCTTCTGAGTGTTTCAGATTTTTTTTTTTTTTTTTTTTTTTTTCGGATTTCAGATTTGTGGATTAGGGATACTTAACCTGTACATTAGAAATGTGTTAAATTATACAAAAAGGAAAAAAGGCAGCTGGGTACAGTGGTTCATGCCTGAAATCCCAGCAGTTTGGGAGACTGAGGCGGGTAGATCACAAGGTGAGGAGCTAGAGACCAGCCTGGCCAACACAGGGAAACCCTGTCTCGACTAAAAACAAACAAACAAACAAACAAAAACAAACAAACAAACAAAAAATTAGCCAGGTGTGGTGGTAGGCACCTGTAATCCCAGCTACTTGGGAGGCTGAGGCCCAAGGATCACTTGAACCTGAAAGGTGGAGGTTTCAGTGATCTAAGATTGTGCCACTGCACCCTAGCCTGTACACAATGCAAGACTCTCTCAAAAAACAACAACAAAAAAGGCAGGTAGCTACAACTATAATTCTAATGTATCATAATTAAAAAGCACATTAATCACTTAGAATTGTTAAGGAAGGTATTATCCATAATGTTCTTTACAATGACTTCCAGCATTTTTTAATTTTATTGCTCCTAGAAGGGTACGTTTTATGTAGTTAGAAAATTTAATTAGAAAAAGGGGAAGAGAACATAAACTGAATGAAGCATATTAAATGCTTATTGTCTTTAAAAAAGGAGTTAATTTACTGAAATTCTATTAATTCAGAATAAAAGTATTTCAAGTTCATTAAATAACATGCTAAACATACGGTTTTTAAATTAATACTCATGGTTATCTTTATATTATGATGCAGTTATAATTGATGTAAACTGTTACCACTCTAACAAATTGTTCCAGAGACAAAATTTGAGTTGTAACTGCTTTTTAGTTTCCTCTGTAACCTCATGCTGTCAAGCTGCCAATCTACCATCATCACTTTTTAAAGTGTTGGCTTTTCATATGCTATCGTTAAAAAAACTAGATTTGAAAGCTTGTTGGAATTATCTTTGAAATAGTCTAAGTGTGGGACTAAGAGGCTCTCATTACTAAAATTTATTAGGAATACATTTCATTCAACAAGATTTTGAACACCTGGTATCAATTACTGTGCCAAGGGGCTGGCAATATATATAAGACAAAGTTTCTGACCTCAAGGATCTTACAGTACAGTGGAATAGAGACAGACACACAAATATAATACAGATTAAGGTATCTTTGTATCCTCTATATAGGATACAAAGGTGAGATAAAATGGGTAGGGGTGATCTAGTTAGGTGTATCAGGAAAGGATTTTACAGAGAAGGAACTATTTGAGACTTAAGAAAAGCAGTAGGTTTTTGAGTTGGAACTTCAAAAACACAAGGGCATCTGCCAAACATTGAGAGATCAGAAAAGAAGGGCTTTCTAGACAGAAGAATAATTCATATGCAAGAATAGATGGGTGATTCAGTATGGAATACAAGGATGACTGTAAGTATACTGGTATGGATCAAATGAGGACAGCGAAGTAGGTGAGGAAGAAAACTAAAAAGACTCTAGTTTGGAGTGTTCTGTAACAGTCTAGGCAGCTAAGGATGGGAACCTTACTATAGAGAAGCAGGGACAGATTAAGTAGAGTTAAAGAGGCAGAATCAGTAATTCTGGGAGACTAAAAGGCCAACAGAGGGACCTAAAACATCCCTACTTGGTTTTTATGTTTGTTTTTTTTGAGACCGACTCTTGCTCTGTCACAAAGCCTGAAGTGCTGTAGCACAATTTCAGCTCACTGCAATCTCTGCTTCTCAGGTTCAAGTGGTTCTCCTGCCTCAGCCTCCCAAGTAGCTAGGACTACAGGAATGCACCACCAGGCACAGCTAATTTTTGTATTTTTAGTAGAGACAGGGTTTCTCCATGTTGGCCAAGCTGGTCTTGAACTCTTGACCTCAGGCGATTTGCCTGACTTGGCCTCCCAAAGTGCTGGAATTACAGGTGAGAGCTACTGTGCCCGGCCCTACATGTTGATTTGAGTGACAAACTGGGATAGATGTTGAGTATCTATCTATGGAATACAAAATGATGAGGAAGAAAAACAAAAACAAGGTCTGATGATTGAATGCGAATAGAGTAAACAGACAGTAGAATACATGGGTTTTGCCTTTTCAATGATATCTACTCTGAACATCCTATTAAAAACCTGCTTCTCCCTTCCCCAATCCCTAGTGACCTTGCACTGCTTTATGTTTTCATTTTGTCATAGCATTTTATTACTTGTAAATCACACTTTATAATTTACTTAATACTCTTGTTATCTACCTGGCCTCCTCCAGAATTTTAACTCCTCGGGGGCAGGAATTTTTGTATGAATACTGCCTGGCACATAGAAGATGCTTAGTAAACAGTTATTAAATAACAGTACAGCAGAGAGGTCTAGAGTTCTGGATTCAGAAGATGGGGTTTTAAAAGACCGTGGAAATGTGACACAGCTTAGGGTGAGTAGTGAAACAGAAAAATACCAAAAAGGAAAACTATAGAAAATAAGGAGCACTACAGAAAACCACATAAATGGCCGGGCGCGTGGCTCAGGCCTGTAATCCCAACACTTTGGGAGGCTGAGGCGGGTGATCACTTGAGGTCAAGAGTTCAAGACCAGCCTGGTCAACAAAGTGAAACCCCATGTCTACTAAAAATACAAAAAAATTAGCTGGATGTGGTGGTGGGCGCTGTAATCCCTGCTACTCGGGAAGCTGAGGCAGGAGAATTGCTTGAACCTGAAAGGCAGAGGTTGCAGTGAGCCGAGATCGAGCCATTGCACTCCAGTCTAGGTGACAAGAACAAAATTCTGTCTCAAAAACAAATTCACATAAACATTAAATGTTCTACAGAGAGAACAAACATACAGCAAAGAATGATAAAGAATAGGAAAACCTGAAGAGAAGTATCAGAGAAGCAACAGTAACAAAGAATTTCCAAAAGGACAGTGATCCAGTGGTTTTTTTTTTTTTTTTTTTTGAGATGGAGTCTCGCTTTGTCACCCAGGCTGGAGTGTAGTGGTGCGATCTCAGCTTACTGGAATCTGTTTCCTGGGTTCAAGCAATTCTCCTGCCTCAGCCTCCGGAGTATCTGGGACTACAGGCACCCACCACCAGGCCTGACTAATTTTTTTTTTTTTTTTTTTTTTTGGTATTTTTAGTACAGATGAGGTTTCACCGTGATAGCCAGGATGGTCTTGAACTCCTGACCTCAGGTGATCCACCTGCCTTGGCCTCCCAAAGTGCTGGGATTACAGGCGTGAGCCACCTTGCCTGGCCTGATCCAGTATTAAACGCAAAGGTTCAGTAGGACGGTGATGCACACTTGAATATTCAATGCAGTAACTAAGAGATTATTAACCATCTTTGCAACATCAGTTTTGTGAAGTGGACGCAGAAGCCAGGCTGCAATAATTGAAGATATTACCGAGAAGTAAGAAAGTATAGATACAATGGTTTACATTATAAGAAGTCCAGCTATGAAGGAATGGAGTTAAGATAACAAGGCCATAACTAGAATGGGTGTGACAACTTTTATTTTTTATATTAAAGGGTTGAGTTTATATACGAAAAAAGCAATGAAATAAAAATAGGCTTAAGATTTGGTAAACTGAGTAAAGTATCTGTGAAGACAGGTTCTAGAATACAAAGGTATTATTAGCTTTTTAAAATATAAGGCAAAGAGAGGAACAATTCCAAAAGACTACAAAACACAATAAATTGAGGGTATCATTAGTGGGATATACTCAATTTATATCCTAAGGATAAAAACAACTGGCACAAAAAACTGTTTTCACCAATTATACCATGGGCTATAACCTTAATGTTGTTATTCTAAGTCTAGTGGTTATATAATGTCAGACAAAGCAAATGAGTAAGCTTATGATATTCTATCATTCCTGGTATTGCTGAAAAGTGACAATATTATAAAACATAATTACTGTGATTGATGAGACTCAACTATAACTGTTTTAATTTATGCACACACACACTTAGACATTTAGGGACAAAATAATACAGTATGTGAGATCTGCTTTGAAATACGGATGCGACTTATGAAGGGATTACATCCTGATAAACCCATCCTAAACTGAAAATATTAAGTTAAAAGCTCAGGAACATACTGAATGTTCCTTCTTCACCCTTGTGAAGTCAAAAAGTCCTAAGTCAAACCATCATATGCAGGGCAACACCTATAACAGAAGAGTAAAATGCATCTATAATAGACTCAGTACAATGAAACAATACTGGCCACATTGATAACTGTTAAAGCTCCATGCTATATGGAAGCACATTTTACCATTCTATGGCTACACAGGTTTAAAATTACTTACTTTTTTTTATTTTTAATTTTTTAATTTTTTAAATTTTTTTATTTTTTATTTATTTATTTTTTTGAGATGGAGTTTCGTTCTTGTTACCCAGGCTGGAGTGCAATGGCGCGATCTCAGCTCACGGCAACCTCCGCCTCCTGGGTTCAGGCAATTCTCCTGCCTCAGCCTCCTGAGTAGCTGGGATTACAGGCATGCACCACCATGCCCAGCTAATTTTTGTATTTTTTTTCGTAGAGACGAGGTTTCACCATGTTTACCAGGATGGTCTCGATCTCTTGACCTCGTGAGCCACCCGCCTTGGCCTCCCAAAGTGCTGGGATTACAGGCTTGAGCCACCGCGCCCGGCCTAAAATTACTTATATAAGGAGAAAAGTTTTATCACATCACTTTTCTGCTCAAAATGCATCAAAGGATTCCACCCAAGCTTAATCAGAATAAAACATAAAGCCTACAAAGCCCAATTTAATCTACCCTTATAACCTTTCTGACACCATTTTCTACTAATCTTCACATATATTTTTTCAGTTTTCTTGCTTTAGGGCTTATCATTTTCTGTTCCAACTGACACTTCCTATCCCTTTCCAGGCTTACTTTTCTGGACAGTACAAATGTCTTCTAATATACTTGTTATTTTGTTTGCTATCTTTTTCCACTAGAAGGTAAGTTACAGCAGGCAACAATTTTTTGTTGTTTTCTTCATGGTTGTACCCTAAATAGCTAAAATACGTGTGTGAGACGTAGCAGGTATCTAATACATATTTGTAAACCTGAAGTAGTAGAAGTAAAAACAGACATATCTCTAAGACAAGAGGACAGCAGGTAAGGAGAGGTACAAAAATAGGTATGAGAACAGGAAGTTAATGGGGTTCCTGCTTATAACCTCAATTTCCTTTGTGCAACAGGAGAAAGATCATCTATTAAGAGAAAAGGAGGAAGTTGAATAGAGTAGTGATAATTTGGAATAATTAGGAAACAGAAGCTCACAGGACCATGAAAAGAATGCCAAATGATATACCAAGGGCTTGGGTGATATCGGAAACAATACAATTTGCACCAAAATACATAGATGTCATTTTCTGTGCAGTATTCAGCACTTAGGGGCAAAGCCGTTGAAAAGAATTTTCTACAACGCAAATCGTATATATATTCACTGTCCCACATATGATAATTTGGGCATTTGAAATGCTACCTGAGTGACTGAAGAACTTATTTTTTAAATTTAATTTAATTTTACATTTATTTTTATTTTTTGGAGATGGGAGTTTTTTGCTCTTGTTGCCCAATCTGAAGTTTAATGCGCAATCTTAGCTCACTGCTACCTCCGCCTCGTGGATGTGAGCAATTCTTCTGCCTCAGCCTCCTGAGTAGCTGGAATTACAGGCATGTGCCACCATACCTGGTTAATTTTGCATTTTTAGTAGAGACGAGGCTTCTCCATGTTGGTCAGGCTGGTCTCAAACTCCTCACCTCAGGTGATCCGCCTGCCTCAGCCTCCCAAAGTGCTGGGATTATAGGCATGAGTCACCATGCCCAGCCTTTAATTTATATTTAAATAGCCACATATGACTAGTGGCTACCAGTAATGGACAGGGCAGGTCTAGGATACATGAAAAAAGCAGGATGAGCGCAGTGGCTCACGCCTGCAATCCCAGCGCTTCCGAAGGCTGAGGTGGGTAGATCATCTGAGGTCAGGAGTTTGAGACCAGCCTGGCCAACATGGTGAAACCCTGTCTCTTCTAAAAATAAAAAAATCAGCTAGGCATGGTAGCACACGCCTGGAGTCCCAGCAACCTGAAAGGCTGAGACAGGAAAATCACTTGAACCCGGGAGGCGGAGGTTGTAGTGAGCCGAGATTACACCACTGCACTGCAGCCTGGGCAACAGAGTGAGACTTTGCCTCAAAAACAAAAAACAAAATTACTTCTAATGAGTCTCTTGAAAGCACACTATCAGAAACTGAGATTTACCCAAACAGACCTATTTATTTTCGTAACTCTGATGATATATGTTCTCCTTATTACAAAAAATTTAGAGTAAAAAGTACTTTCATATATTACCATATACAATGACAATGGTATCATACCTAATTTATAGATAAAAAAGATGTAAGTGGTTAAATGGTTATATGCCTTGCATAGCATTTCAGATAGTAAGCAACAAAATTGGGAATGGAGTCCAAGATGGACTGTTGTTCTACTATCAATTTCTGAGACTTTAATAGATGTAAACTGTGACTTCCCTCAAAGAGCCCAAACACACAAAGATAAATTTTATATACATATATATATGACTAGGTAAGTATCTTACATACAATAAGGAAAGGACAGTCTCTTCAATAAATGGAGTGAGGGAGACTGGATAACCACATACAGAAGAACCAAACTAGACCCTTACCTCTCACCATATACGAAATGTGAATCAAAAGCAATTAAGGACAGACCTAAGACCTGAAACTGTGAAACTACTAGATGACAACATTGAGAAAGTGCTCCAAGACACTGGTCTGGGAAAAGGTTTTGCTCTGTAGGACTTCAAAGGCACAGGCAACCAAAGCAAAAAAAGACAAATGGGATTACATCAAGTTAACTTATACACTGTTGGTGGAAATATAAATTAGTTATTATGAAAAACGGTATGGAAACTTCTCAAAAAACTAAAAATATAACTAGTATATGATCCAGTGGTTCCACTACTGGGTAAATATCCAAAAGAAAGAAAATCAATATATCAAAGAGACAACTGCACTTCTGTGTTTACTGCAGCACTATTTACAATAATGAAAATATGGACTCCACCTAAGGGCCCATCCACTGATGAATGGATGAATGATATAGGAAATGTGGTTACATACATAATGAATATTGTTCTGCCATAAGAAGAATGAAATCTTGTTATGTGCCACAACATGGATGAAAGTGGAGGTCATTATGTTAAATGAAATAAAGGACAGGAAGATAAATATCACATGTTGGCAGTCATATGTGGGAGGTTAACGAATGGATTCTTGGCTGGGCATGGTGGCTCATGCCTGAAATACCAGCACTTTGGGAGGCCGAGGTGGGTGAATCAGCTGAGATCAGAACACCTGACTGAACAACATGGTGAAACCCCAACTCTACTAAAAATTTAGACAAAAATTAGCTCAGTGTGGTGGTGGGCGCCTGTAATCCCAGCTACTCAGGAGGCTGAGACAGGAGAATTGCTTCAACTTGAGAGATGGAAGTTACAGTCATCTGAGATCAAATCATACAGTTCAGCATGGGTAACACAGCAAGACTTCATGTCATCTCAAGAAAAAACAAAACAACAACAAAAAAAGCAGATGCTTGAAGATAGAGAGTAGATTGGTGGTTACCAGAGACCTGTTAGGGTTGGGGGAGGGAAGATGAAGAGTTTGATTAATGGACACAAATATACAATTAGATAGAAGAAATAAAACCTATGGTTTATAGATCAATAGGGTGACTATACATAACAACAATCTATTGTATATTTCCAAATAGGCAGAAGAGAATAACTTGTTTACGGCATAAAGACAAGTATTTAAGATGATGGACATCCCAATTACAATGATTTGATCTTTAGAAATTATATAAATGTATTAAATTGTCACATGTATCCCCCAATACATATAAATCTATTATGTGTCGGCAATTTTATTTTATTTTATTTTTTTTAAGAAACAGGGTTGACCAAGCACAGTGGCTCATGCCTTGTAACCCCAGCATTTTGGGAGGCCAAGTGGGGTGGATCACCTGAGGTCAGGAGTTCGAGATCAGCCTGATCAACAATGGAGAAACCCCGTTTCTACTAAAATTACAAAATTAGCCGGGTGCTGTGGTGTGTGCCTGTAATCCCAGCTACTCCGAAGGCCAAGGCAGGAGAATCGCTTGAACCCGGGAGGCAGAGGTTGCGGTGAGCTGAGATCATGCCACTGTACTCCAGCCTGGGCAACAAGAGCAAAACTCTGCCTCAAAAAAAAAAAAAGAAAAGAAAAAGAAAAGAAACAGGGTTTCCCTCTGTCACCCAGCCTGGCATGTAATGGCATGTTCATAGCTCACCATGGCCTCCAATTCCTGGAGCTCAAGTGATCCTCCCGCCTCAGTTTTCTTAGTAGCTGAGACTACAGGCACATACCAAAATTAGCCATGCCTGGCAGATTTTATTTTTGTAGAAACAAGGTCTTGCTATGTTGCCCAGGCTGGTCTTGAACTCTTGGCCTCAAGCAATCCTCCTGCATTGGCTCCTAAAGTGGTAGGATTATAGGCTCGAGCCACTGCACCAAGCCAAAACATTTTTAAAATATAAATACAGATAAGTACGTATATTTACAGATAAGACAAAATGAGGAAAAGATACCTTAGAAGTGATCAAGACTAATAAAAACAAATCAGCAGTTCAACACTCATTTATAGTGCTGGTAGTGGATATCACTAATAAACTGCACATTCTTTCTTAGCCAGGGTAGAGCCTCACAATGCTTCCCAACACTAACAATACGCCAAGCATATGCTACCACTAATGTAAATTTTCCTGACTGATATATATACAATAAATATTAAGAAAAATTCTTAATAATGGGTTTTGTTAAGCACTGAGAGGAACTGTTAATATATGATAGAACTTAATGACTTTGAAAAATGATATGGATGTGAGAGAAACAGGTTAGAAATTCATCCTTCTGAGGTGGGTTAGGTATGGTGTTTTTGGCTTTTATTTTATTTTATTTTTTTGAGACGGAGTTTCGCTCTTGTTACCCAGGCTGGAGTGCAATGGCGCGATCTCGGCTCACCGCAACCTCCGCCTCCTGGGCTCAGGCAATTCTCCTGCCTCAGCCTCCTAAGTAGCTGGGATTACAGGCATGCGCCACCACACCCAGCTAGTTTTTTGTATTTTTAGTAGAGATGGGGTTTCACCATGTTGACCAGGATGGTCTCGATCTCTCGACCTCGTGATCCACCCACCTCGGCCTCCCAAAGTGCTGGGATTACAGGCTTGAGCCACCGCGCCCGGCTGGCTTTTATTTTTGTTTTAAGAGACAGGATCTTACTCCGTTACTCTGGCTTGAGTGTAGTGGCACAATCATAGCTCACTACCGCCTCAGTCTCCTGGGCTCAAGCAATCCTCCCACCTGAGCCTCCAGAGTAGCTGGGACTACAGGTGTGTGCCACCATACCTGATTAAATTTTTATTTTTATTTTTAGAGACAGGGTCTTGCTATATTGCCCAGACTAATATCAAACTCCTAGCCTCAAGTGATCCTCCTGCTTCAGCCTCCCAAAGTACTGGGATTATAAGTATAAGCCACCACAACCAGCCTAGGTGTAACCCACGGTAACAAGCCTAGGAATTGTGTGGGGTTTTTTTCTTATTTATTTTATATTTTTAGAGACAAGGTTTCACTATTTTGGCCAGACTGGTCTTAAACTCCTCACCTTGTGATCCACCTGCCTTGGCTTCCCAAAGTGCTGGGATTATAGGCATGAGCCACCATGCATGGCCTGGAATTGTATTTTTGAAGTCCACACACTGGTTAATGTTTTGGGCCTTTAAGCTTGAAGACTTTATATACAGAAAGAGATCTCATATATATATCTAGTTGTTGATTCATTCTGGTTATACAGAATTCAACATTTACAAAAATGTCTATTCCATAAATGGCAAAAGGGAAAAGGGCTGTCAATTGGGAATTAGTTCCATATTTCGTACTGGACTCTCAGGCAAAGAGCATCCGAAAAAGCACTGGGTATTTTTGTTGTTATTGTGGTTTTTGCTTTTTACTGTGCAATGCATTTATTTTAAAATTCCCTTATCACTTTACACAATTGACAGATACACTGGAATATATCAGTATTCCTATTTAAGTGCAAATGTGTCAGAAAGACTCCTCATTTATGATTAACTGTTTATTAAATAACTAGGTCTAGACATATCTGAGAATGTTTGAGTGAAGCAATTTGAAGAAGCAATTAGAAGAATTTCATCTGGAATTAGACTGGATTGAAAGGAGTTTTTGAACAGCCAAGAGAAAACACCATAGTATCTAAAGACTCAGGAGGAAACAGATTATAACCATTCAGAAAGGAAAGACAGATACTATTCTTTCTCATATTTAGGATGCTGAAAGTACCTGGTATGCCACATAAATACTTTGCTGTATAATGCCCACTTCTCAGTCAACTTAGCAAGACTGTTTTAAAGGCTTCCACTTGGGTGGCGAAGGCGGGCGGATCACAAGGTCAGGAGTTTGAGACCAGCCTGGCCAACATGGTGAAACCCTGCCTCTACTAAAAATACAAAAATTAGCCAGGTGTGGTGGTGCACGCCTGTAATCCCAGCTACTTAGGAGGCTGAAGCAGAAAAATTGTTTGAACAAAGGAGGTGGAGGTTGCAGTGAACCAAGATCATGACACTGCACTCCAGCCTGGGTGATAGAGCAAGTCTTTGTCTTGAATAAAATAAATAAATAAAGGCTTCCACTTTCCCAGTTGTTTTAATGTCTATATATTCCAATGGTTCTAAATAAAAGGCTGAAAGGGGGTTGGAAATGGGGCAGGGATTCCATTAATGACTGGGAGAAAGTGCTGACACGAGGTACAGATTCTCACCACGCTGCAATGCATAACAAAACTAAGAATCAAATATGAATAGCAATATAAAAATATATTTTAAAAAATATGAGCCGGGCTCAGTGGTTGAAGCCTGTAATCCCAGCACTTTGGGAGGCCTAGGCGGGTGGATCACGAGGTCAAGAAATCGAGACCGTCCTGGTCAACATAGTGAAACACCGTCTCTTCTAAAAATACAAAAATTAGCTGGGCATGGTGGTGCGTGCCTGTAATCCCAGCTACTCAGGAGGCTGAGGCAGGAGAATTGCCTGAACCCAGGAGGCGGAGGTTGCGGTGAGCCGAGATCACACCACTGCACTCCAGCCTGGGTAACAAGAGAGAAACTCCGTCTCAAAAAAAAAAAAAAAAAAAAAAAAAAAAGAATAGCAGTCATGCCTGTTAATTTTAAGTGTCAACCTGGCTAGGATATGTTGCTCAGTGGTCTGGTCAAACATCATTCTAGATGTTGCTCTGGAAGTATTTTTAGATGTGATTACCATTTAATCAGTAGACTCTGAGTAAAGTAGATTACCACTAACACTATGGATAGGTTTAATCCAATCAGGTGAAGGCCTTAAGAAAAAAAGACTGAGGTCTCTCAAGGGAAAACAGATTCTGCCTTCATACTACCTTAGGACTGAAGACTGCAGCATTAAGTCTTGTCTGAACTATTAGCCTGCTGGTCTACCATGTGGAATTTGGACTTGCTAGGCTCCCCCAATTCCAAGAGTCAATTTAATAAAAATCTCCCCTTTCTCAACTTCTATACACAAACATACATACAACCCCACTTGCCACACCCCATAATGGTTCTGTATGAAGAGAACTCTAATACAGCACTCTGCTAAGACACACTACTATAGAACCCTAGACTTCTGAGAAATAAAGAAACAGGCAACCATATGATATTCCTGTATCAGCTGATTCTACATTGCAGAATACTAAGCATCCAGCTCTATTTCAAAACTTCTGGCATGTTACTGTAATTATATTTATGACCTGAAAGATAACTGAGTATTTTAAGTCTTTGAATTCAGTTAGAGCAAAGTGACTGGCACACAGCAATAAATGAATGACTATATGTTACAGTTCAACAATCACAGGGATCTTCTTTTTCCTTGAATCTTAAAAACATACATTCCCGGCTGGGCATGGTGGCTCACACTTGTAATCCCAGCACTTTGGGAAGCTGAGGTGGGCAGATCACAAGGTAAGGAGTTCAAGACCAGCCTGTCCAATATGGTGAAACTCCATTTCCACTAAAAAATACAAAATAATTGCTCAGTATGGTGGTGCACGCCTGTAGTTCCAGCTACTCAGGATGCTGAGGAAGGAGAATGGCTTGAATCCAGGAGGTGGAGGCTGCAGTGAGCGGAGATCGTGCCTCTGCACTCCAGCCTGGGCGATGGAGACTCTGCCTCAAAAAACAAAACAAAAAAAACCCCACACATTCCCTGCAAGACAGGTGTTATGCCTAATAATTTACAAGGCAAGAGTTATACTCAAGACATTGATACCAAAGACTTCAAAAAATTTCAACAAGGGCCGGGCGCGGTGGCTCAAGCCTGTAATCCCAGCACTTTGGGAGGCCGAGGCGGGTGGATCACGAGGTCAAGAGATCGAGACCAACGTGGTCAACATGGTGAAACCCCGTCTCTACTAAAAATACAAAAAATTAGCTGGGCATGGTGGCGTGTGCCTGTAATCCCAGCTACTCAGGAGGCTGAGGCAGGAGAATTGCCTGAACCCGGGAGGTGGAGCTTGCGGTGAGCTGAGATTGCGCCATTGCACTCCAGCCTGGGTAACAAGAGTAAAACTCCGTCTCAAAAAATAAAATAAAATAAAATAAAATAAAAATTTTCAACAAAACAAAATAGTAAACTTTAATGATTTATCTTAGGGTCAGCAATTATTTGAACAAATTATTCAGCTGTAGAAACATGGGGAAAAAAAGTACCCCATGTAATCAAACCAGTGTGATACTTGCCTAAGAACAGATACATAGACCAAGGGAACAGAATAGAGAGCACAGAAATAAACTGTTACAAAAATGGTCAACTCATTTCAAGGGTGGAAAGAGCAATCGATGTGGAAAAAACTTTTCAAGAAGTGGTGCTAGGGAAACTAGATATTCACATGCAGAACAAAGAAAATGAACCCTTAGATTACACCATATTTAAAAAAAATGAGGCCGGGCGTGGTGGCTCATGCCTGTAATCCGAACACTTTGGAGGCTGAGGTGGATGGACCACTTGAGGTCAGGAGTTTGAGATCAGCCTGGCCAACATGGTGAAACCCCATCTGTATTAAAAATACAAAAAAGTTAGCCAAGCATGGTGGCAGGCACCTGTAATTCAGCTACTCAGGAGTCTGAGGCAGAATTGCTCGAACCCAGGAGGCACAGGCTATAGTGAGCTGAGATTGGCCACTGCACTGCAGCCTGGGCGACAGAGCAATACTTTGTCAAAAAACAAAACAAAACAAAAAAACAACCCTCAAAATGGATCAAAGACCTAAAAGAAAAAACTAAAACTATAAAACTCTTTGAGAAAAACACAAGGGAAAATCTTCATGACACTGGATTTGGCAGTAATTTCTTGGATATAACCCAAAGCACAGACAACCAAAGTAGATAAATTAGACTTCACATAAAAAAAAAAAAAAATTGTATGTTAAAGAACACTATGAAAAGAGAGCCAAGGACAACCTACAGAATGGGAGAATATACTTCCAAAACATATTCCTAATAAAAGACTGAAATCCAGAATATATAAAGCACTCCAACTCACCAACAAGAAAACCCAATCAAATGATAAAATGGGAAAAGGACTTGAATGGACATTTCTTCAAAGATATACTTATAACCAAAAAAGCACAGGAAAAGATGCTCAACTTTACTAATCAATAGGGAAAAGCAAATCAAAACCACAATGAGATACCACCTCACAACCATTAGCATGGCTATTATCAAGAAAATGAAAAACAACAAGTACTGGCGCAGCCGTGGAAGAAACTGGAACCCGTATGTTGTTAGTGAGAACAAAAAATGGTTTTCCATTGTGGAAAAGTTTGGCTATTCCTCAAAAAACTAAACATGGAATTACTGTATGACCCAGCAATCTACTCGTTCGTATGTAACCAAAACAATGGATAGGAAGAACTCAGATATTTGTATACCACTGTTTATAGCAGCATTATTCACACAATTGTCAAAGGTTGGAATACATCAACAGAGCAATGAATTTTAAAATGTGGCTTACACATACAAAGGAATATTATTCAGCCATAAAAAAATAAATTCTAACACATGCTACAACATGGATGAAACCTGAAAACACTATGGTAAGATAAGCCTGAACATTACATGATTTCACTTATGTCTGGTACCTAAAATAGGTAAATTCATATGCACAGGAAAACAGAAGGTTTACCAGGAGTTAAGGGAGGGCAGGACTGGGAAATCAGAAGTTACTGTTTGATGAATACAGAGTTTCTGTTTGGGATGATGACAAAGTTCTGGAAATGGACAGTGGTAATTGTTGCACAATATTGTGAATGCACATAATGCCACTGAATTGTAAACTTAAACGGTTAATTTTCTTTTTTTTTTTTTTTGAGATGGAGTTTTGCTCTTGTTGCCCAGGCTGGAGAGGAATGGCACCATCTTAGCTCACCCCAAGCTCCACCTCCCAGGTTCAAGCTATTCTCCTGCCTCAGCCTCTCGAGTGGCTGGGATTACTGACATGCACAACCATGCCCAGCTCATTCTGCATTTTTAGTAGAGACAGGGTTTCTCCATGTTGGTCAGACTGCTCTCGAACTCCCTCCTGGTCTCCCCCCGCCTCAGCCTCCCGAAGTGTTGGGATTACAGGTGTGAGCCACCATGCCCAGCAAATGGTTAAAATTTTAAGTTTCACTGTTGGCTTCTTTTTAACAAATGCTTACTATTCCTCTACTCAATGAGGGTGAGACCAGTCAATGGCTGACCCAATTAAATATGGTTAAAAAGGTTCTCTATCTAGTCACCATTCCAACTTTCCAGGAAGATGGTATGGTTAGAGTTTATGGAAATGACCCATTCAACAGGCATTCTGCTTATTCCCTTGCCTTACGTAAATTTTTTTTTTTTTTTTGAGATAAGAGTTTCACTCTTGTTGCCCAGGCTGGTGTGCAATGGCATGATCTCGGCTCACTGCAACCTCTGCCTTACAGGTTCACGTGATTCTCTTGCCACAGCCTCCCATGTAACTGCGATTACAGGCATGTGCCCGGCTAATTTTGTATTTTTAGTAGAGGAGGGGTTTCTCCATGTTGGTCAGGCTGGTCTTGAACTCCCAACCTCAGGTGATCCACCCGCCTCAGCTTCCCAAAGTGTTGGGATTACAGGTGTGAGCCACAGCGCCCAGTCTAGAAAACATCTTAATACGGATTCTCCGCTGAGGAAACAAATTAATCTAAAAAAAATGCACAGATCTGGGGTGTAGCTTGATACCAGTGTGTAAAGTCTAGGGCAAGAAAATTCAGGAAAACTTAAGTCTTTTACTTAGAAAACGTATTAACTATAAGAAAAATAAAGTCTCGCACAAAAGAGAATGATGTGTAAATAGGAGACACTTCCCACTGGATGGCTCACAAAGGCAGGCAGTGTGCTGGCGGGCGCGGTGGCTCATGCCTGTAATCCCAGCACTTTGGGAGGCTGAGGCAAGCGGATCACCTGAGGTTGAGTTCGAGACTAGCCTGACCAACACGGAGAAACCCCGTCTCTACTACAAATACAAAAAATAGCCGGACGTGGTGGCACATGTCTGTAATCCCAGCTACTTGGAGACTGAGGCAGGAGAATCGCTTGAACCTGGGAGGTGCAGGGTGCAGTAAGCTGAGATCACACCATTGTACTCTGGCCTGGGCAGTAACAGTGAACCTCTGTCTCAAAGAAACAAACAAACAAACAAACAAACAAAAGGCAGGCAGTATGAAAGAAGTAGTATCTTCGAATCTAAAATATGGGGTTCAGGTTGTGTGTGTGTTTTTTTGAGACAAGGTCTCATTCTGTCACCCAGGCTAGACTGCAATGACAGATCTCAGCTCATTGCAGCCTTAACCTTCCAGGCATAAGCAATCCTTCTATCCTCTGCCTCCCAAGAAGCTGGGACTACAGGTACCCAGCAAAAGTTTTTGTTTTGTTTTTGGGTTTTTTTTTGGTACTGGTTGAGACAGTTTTGCCATGCTGCCCAAGCTGGTCTTGAGCTCCTGAGCTCAAGTGATCCGCCCACCTGAGCCTCCCTAAGTGCTGGGATTACAAGTATGTGTTACTATGCCTCACAAGCTCCCTGTTTTTTGTTTTTTTGTTTTTTTTTTTACAAGATAGGGTCTCACTCTGTCACCCAGGCCCAAGTGCAGTGAGAGGAGATCATGGCTCACTACAGCTTCAACATCCTGGGCTCAAGCGATCTTCCTGCCTTAGCCTCCCGAGTATCTGGGACTACACATGTGCAACACCATACCCAGCTAATTTCATTTTTTTGTAGAGAGGGGTTCCCCCATGTTACACAGTCTCAAATTCCTGGGCTCAAGCAATCCTCCCTCCTTGGCCTCCCAAAGTGTTCGGATTACAGGTGTGAGCCACCACAACCAACCCAGGTTCTTTTGTGACTATCACAAGCTGTGTAAACCTAGATGCCAAGTCACAACTGAGCTAAACCTCACTTTCTTTGCCTTCCATAGAAAATTACTACCATATATTCTCTTCCTTACTTGTATTTCTTTCTGCTTTTCCTTTCTACTTTTCATTACCTTACTCCATCTATCTGTAAAATTATAGAATGCTAAAAGGTCTTGTAAAGGACCAGGGACAAGTAGGTGAATTGATACTGACACACATATGTCAAATGGAAACTTCTTAGGAGAAGCAATACCTATGAGTTAGCAGAATAAACCTGTTAAAAAAGGAGATTCTGGGGAAGGAAGAAAAGGGAATATGTGACTTTAGTATCTGACTTTCTAGTTCCCAATTCCAGTCTGAGTAAAGTTTAGCTGTACTTTCTTGCTATGGATGTACCATAACATTGCCTGCTGTACCATCCAATATCCACACCCTTTTAAAATTTAATCTAGTTTACATAGTTTCTATGTTTGCTTCCTTCTCATTTTTAAGTTAGACTTTCTCAAAGAGCTGTGTTGATTAATAAATTAATACGTATCCTGAAAGCACAACGCAAATTAAGAAAACAATACATTTTCCTCATACAGCTACCATAAGAACTAAAATAATGCACAAGAAAATATTTTAAGAATGATCAAATTCCCAAAATTAAATTCTAATTCTAATAAAATATTACTGTTATACTGAGGAATAAAACTATAATTCTGAGATTTTAAATAATATGACTGTGCTTTAGTAAGATTATGCAATTAAGAAAAAGAATGAATCAGGGGCCGGGCGTGGTGGCTCAAGCCTGTAATCCCAGTACTTTGGGAGGCCGAGGCGGGTGGATCACGAGGTCAAGAGATCGAGACCATCTTGGTCAACATGGTGAAACCCCGTCTCTACTAAAAATACAAAAAAAAAATTAGCTGGGCATGGTGGCACGTGCCTGTAATCCCAGCTACTCAGGAGGCTGAGGCAGGAGAATTGCCTGAACCCAGGAGGCAGAGGTTGCGGTGAGCCGAGACTGCGCCATTGCACTCCAGCCTGGGTAACAAGAGCGAAACTCCGTCTCAAAAAAAAAAAAAAAAAAAGAAAAAGAATAAATCAATCCTATTATCTTACTTTGATTAGAAAAAGGAAACCAGAAAATCTTTCTCAATGGTAACTAGTGATAGCTTAGAGTCTACAAGCATAATTTCATATACTTTAAATTCATGGCAGCAGCCACAAGAAATTTAAAAGGAGACTGGCAGATTTTTCAGCATATGATCATAGCAGATTTGGGACCAGGAAAGAACTACTGCAGTGACTTATGAATGTTTTTAATCTGAATATTGCAGAATAGCTCATACTTGGGCCAAATTTCAGTCAAAATAACATGTTCCCAAATTCCAAGGACGTATTTTCAACACATCAAGTTTTGCAACCAAGTTTTACAAATCAAGAGCCTTTTTTTTTTTTTTTTTTTTTTTTTTTTTTAAAGATGGGGTTTCACCATGATGGTCAGGCTGGTCTTGAACTCCTGGTCTCAGGTGATCCACCCACCTCAGCCTCCCAAAGTACTAGGATTACAGGCATAAGCCATCGTGCCCAATCCCCCCCCTTTTTTTTTAATAGCAGTTATGCACTGGGATAATTTATGGGACCTTAATAAGCATGTTTCATTACTATTTTTTGAAATTATAGCTACGTAAAATCACAGAGGTAAGTAATGAAATACTTAAATAGAATACAGAGCAAAATTACTGAATATTAAAACATGATATACCAACTTTATATTAAAAATAATTTTTAAAAAATAAGGAAGTATATTGACTCTGCTTTAGCTGCTGGTTCCCCTTTTCTTGTCCATCCTACTATAGAGGCTTCAGCTTCGCTGTACTATTGCAAGCTGTCACATTTGACTTGAAATGGAATAAGGCCAAATATTACAAAATAGCTGTTTCCTGTTCTGGCCTCATCTTCTAGACCACCCCCAGGCTATGCCTGCCCATAGATGCTCATCCTACCAAGCCAATAATCTCCTAGTAGTCAGTTAATAATTATGTACTTTGAATACTCTTGGCACAGTATATATGCTATAATTGTTCTCATTTTACTGATTTTATGTCAACAAGGCACCTCTAAATTTCAATGAAATGTTAAAATGAAGGCAAAGTGAAATGGAAAGGGGAGATGTACATGAAAACTCAGGGAGTAACTGGGAATGTGTTAGAAGCCAGCCAAAACATAATCCAGAAATAGATATAGAAAAAGAGAATAATAGCCAGACACAGTGGCTCACACCTGTAATCCCAACACTTCGGGAGGCTGAGGTGGGAAGATTACTTGAGGTTAGGTGTTCAACACCATCCTGGCCAACACCGGTGAAACCATGTTCTCCACTCAAAATACAAAATTTAGCTGGGTGTGGTGGCTCAAGCCTGTACTCCCAACTACTGAGGAGACCGAGGTGGGAGAATCACTTGAATGAGGGAGGCAGAGGTTTGCAGTGAGCCAAGATTGCCACTGTACTGCGGCCTGGGTGACAGACCGAAACTTCACTTCAAAAAAAAAAAAAAAAAAAAAAAAAATTGGAAAGTGCTGAGTAAGTACTATTAATCCAAATGATCCTGGTTTTCCAAATCTGCAGAACATCTAATTTGCATCTGGCACTCTAAATGAAAAGTTCTTCTAAGACAAACCTAGCGTTACGTTGAATGCCTCTTATCTGAAAGACTAAAATAATTTAGGGCTTGATTAGTTTAATGTTGACAAGAAAAGGTTGTTTTTTTCCACCTTTAATAAGTTCACAGAGCTAGTGTACTCACTGCTACAAAGGTCATTTAGTCCAACTCTTTTACTTAATGCTTAGAGGACTTCCAGACCTTAGTATTACAGCTACAAAGCGTCTTCCCAGAGACAAAGAAAAATTTTGTACCTTACTCAATATCACTTCTACTTTCTGAGAGAAAAATAACTATCAGCAACAAGCAGAATACACGACTTTCCCTGTGGAAAAAAGGTAAGGGTGTACTCTAAAGGATAACACCATAATACAGTTTTATAGTCATATTTTCTAATATCATTTTCTTAAAATAATAGTTTTAAGAAGTCATAATGAAATCTTACCTACTTATCCTTCATAAAAGGAGAAGAAAAACACACTACTACAAAAACATGTCCTATTATACACTGACAATGGGTTATAGTGAGAGCTGAAAAAGTGTGTTTAGCACCAGCTGGAGAAAAAATGCTAAGAGTTCTAGGGAAGACTAGTAAAAAAGACTGTTAAAAGTAAGCAGCAGATGGTGGCAGAGAAATAGCCAATGAGTATGTGAATGGTAGAAAGAGAAAGAAGTTTCAAATATCTACCAAAAAGGTTTAAGATACCGTCTATGAAAAGGGAAATTTGGCCGGACGCCATTGCACTCTAGCCTGGGCAACAAGAGCAAAACTCTGTCTAAAAAAAAAAGGGGAGAGTGGGGAGACAGACTTACAAAATGTCTTTTATTGAGGAGTTTCTGTATTATAAACTCTTTAAATGTATCATTTCATTTAATCTTCCTAACAACCCTGAGGTAGATAGTTTATATTTATAAATGAGGAAACCACTTATTCAAGAGCAGTTGAGACTTTCCCAATGTCAAATAGCCAGCAAATAGTAAAGCTAAGGTTTGAAACTAAGTTTGCTTCAACTGATGTCAAAATTCATGCTCTCAACCATTATGCTACAATGAATCTGTACGACAAAAGGCTCTAGTGAAGACACAATCAATTAGCTGCTTCTGATACTGATTGATTGATTGATTGATTGAGCCGGAGTTTCACTCTTGTTACCCAGGTTGGAGTGCAATGGCGCAATCTCGGCTCACCGCAACCTCCGCCTCCTGGGTTCAGGCAATTCTCCTGCCTCAGCCTCCTGAGTGGTGGGACAGGCATGCGCCACCATGTCCAGCTAATGTTTTGTATTTTTAGTAGAGACGGGGTTTCACCATGTTGACCAGGATGGTCTCGATCTCTTGACCTCGTGATCCACCCGCCTCCGCCTCCCAAAGTGCTGGGATTACAGGCTTGAGCCACCGCGCCTGGCTTTTTTTTTTTTTTTTTTAAAGGGCCAGCAGCCTATCAAGCTGAGAGCCTCAGGGGCTGATAGCTTTCCAGGCTGAAGGCCAGGAAATCGTTTTTTATGTTAGGTCTTATCATAGATTATAAATTCCTTGAAAATAAAATAAAGATCATTACTTACACGACTTTTATTAACTTTTTTTTTTTTTTAAGACGGAGTTTCGCTCTTGTGGCCCAGGCTGGAATGCAATGGTGCAACCTTTGCTTACTGCAACCTCCGCCTCCCGGGTTCAAGCAATTCTCCTGCCTCAGCCTCCTGAGAAGCTGGGATTATAGGCAATTCCACCACACCCAGCTAATTTTTTAAAAAACTTTTTTTAGTAGAGATGGGGTTTCTCCAGGTTGGTCAGGCTGGTCTTGAACTCCTGACCTCAAATGATCTGCCCACCTCAGCCTCCCAAAGGGCTGGGATTATAGGTGTGAGGCACCATGCCCAGAGACTTTTATCAACTTTTAAAAATCATTAAACAACCAGCAGCGAGCTGTAAAATTGGTAAGAAGTAATGCTAGAGCAGTGACATGATACCAGAAAAAGAACAAATCTGAAAGGAATTGTAGGACAAAAATAATTACGTAAGTATACTAATAAGTACCGTATCAGGTTAAATTCCCATTCATATTATAGAAATGTTACAGTTTTAAAATAATCTAAAGTGATATGTCTGTACTATAAGCTGAAGTGAAGGTAAAGAAAAGTTTGAAAAAGTCAAGTCCCTTCCCAACCATACAAAGTAACTATAACAGGACGTTCTGTTTACTTATTTCTGCAAACCACTGGTGATATCATATTACCCTGAGAAATAAATCTGCTTATAAACAAACTTCTATCAACAAGATTTCAAACTTTGAGAATGAACCACTTATGTCAAATATTTATTTCAACAGAGTATAACATTTCTCTAGTAACAACCAAACAACTAGTTAAATTGTACACCTTGGCTGACTCTGGGCTAGAAGTTCACCTTACTACCATTATTCCCATCCTGGTTGTGAAACAATTCCAAATGCCACAGGACAATAACACAAATTTAGGAGGAAAAAAAATACTTGCCTCTGGTACACTCCACTACCTTAACTATTAACTTATCCTAGGCAACTGTTTGAACTATTTTTAGTAAACCACGTATGTTGAGCAAACAATTGCCATAGGAATATTCAGAAACCACAGCCAATACATTTATATGATCAATTGTGAAAGAATTATGAGTTCCAGTGAACTCAAACTGGAAAAAAAACTTTATCATTGAAACACTACAGAAATAGATAAACAATCTGGCACAGTCCAAACACATTCGCTTACTAGATGATATATGACTCTTCTCTGGTTAAGTCTTTAAGCAATCTTTAGTCCAAGTACTCAGAAAACACTCAGTTTTGTTCTAACCAATTCCCTTCAACTGGCAATTCGCAGCACAATAGTATTGTATCTAGTAGTTAGTAAAGTACTGTAGTTCAATGTCTATATTCTACTGTATAGAATATAGACACTGTAGTATTAATGTAGTATTAATGATAGAACTGTAGTATTAATAGTTTTATCTCTAAAGTTTTATCAGCTCATTATGATATAGAACTTTTATTTTTTTGAGACGGAGTTTCGCTCTTGTTGTCCAGTCTGGAGTGCAATGGCGCAATCTTGGCTCTACAACCTACCCTCTTGAGTTCAAGTGATTCTTCTGCCTCAATCTCCCGAGTAGCTGGGATACAGAATTTCTAATGGAATCATTCCTTTAGGTCTAGGATTTATGATTCTACCTTATTTTAGGGAGAACATCTCATTACTACAATAAATTTTAACATACTATAAGAGAAATACGGGGTATAATTTTGGACAAGCACGTTCAGCATCAAATCTTTAATGGTTTTAAGTAGTGACCTTTGTTTTATTTATTACATTTAAAAGCAAAGAGGATTGTGATGCCTAAAAAATACTGGACTAGCCGGGCGCGGTGGCTCAAGCCTGTAATCCCAGCACTTTGGGAGGCTGAGGCGGGTGGATCACGAGGTCGAGAGATCGAGACCATCTTGGTCAACATGGTGAAACCCCGTCTCTACTAAAGATACAAAAAATTAGCTGGGCATGGTGGCACGAGCCTGTAATCCCAGCTACTCAGGAGGCTGAGGCAGGAGAATTGCCTGAGCCCAGGAGGCGGAGGTTGCGGTGAGCCGAGATCGCGCCATTGCACTCCAGCCTGGGTAACAAGAGCGAAACTCCGTCTCAAAAAAAAAAAAAAAAATACTGGACTAACAAGCCATACCAAACCAGATTAATTGATATGAATCATGTACAACTTTCAGGTAAGAAATAATCTCTTCCACATCCTCTATGAAGCAACCGAAACCTGAAAACTTCAGGTTCAAGATAAAATGATTTCAAAATCATGCTAAAAGTTAAATATTCCATTTCATTATCAAAATTTGTATGTGAATGTGATCAAAACTGTAATCAAAATTTTATGGGCAGTTTTTTTGAACATCTATAATCATACTCCAAAGTAAAGCAACAATACCACGGAATTACAGTAACAACAACAAGAAAACTATTAAAAGTATCTTTAAAAAGCAATAATTTGGCCGGGCGCAGTGGCTCAAGCCTGTAATCCCAGCACTTTGGGAGGCCGAGGCTGGTGGATCATGAGGTCAAGAGATCAAGACCATCCTGGTCAACATGGTGAAACCCCGTCTCTACTAAAAATACAAAAAATTAGCTGGGCATGGTGGTGTGTGCCTGTAATCCCAGCTACTCAGGAGGCTGAGGCAAGAGAATTGCCTGAACCCAGGAGGCGGAGGTTGTGGTGAGCCAAGATCGTGCCATTGCACTCCAGCCTGGGTAACAAGAGAGAAACTCTGTCTCAAAGAAAAAAAAAAAGTAAAATAAAAATAAAAAGCAATAATTTATTTTCTCCTCCTTCTTCTCAGCCAGCTAAAAGACATAGTACGATCTACAGATTTCCCCACTACTTCCTCTCCCTTTTTCCTTCCCCCTCTACTTCAAATAAAGTTAACTGTAGCCAGGCATGATCAGGAAACTTAAAAGGAGGAAGCAGAAACTTGTTTGTGTGCACAGGGAAGGAAAAAGACACGTAACAATACCATAGCACGCTGCTTCAGTAACCTAATTAATATATATCCATTTTACTGTCTGAAAATGTTGGTTCAATTTCTCTTTTTAGTCATGTTTCTTTCCAAAATACTACAAACTATAATACATAATGATTGCACCCTGGAATACTCAACTAAATGTCACCTACAAAGTTGCCCTGGGCCAGGTGCAGTGGCTCACACCTGTAATCCCAGCACTTTGGGAGGCCAAGGCAGGTGGATCATCTGAGGTCAGGAGTTCTAGACCAGTCTGGTCAATATGGTGAAACACTGTCTCTTCTGAAAATACAAAAATAGGCCAGGCGTGGTGGCGCACACCTGTAATCCCAGCTACTTGGGGGGCTAAGGTAGGGAGAATCACTTGAACCTGGGAAGGGGAGGTTGCAGTGAGCTGAGATCTTGCCACAGCACTCCAGCCTGGGCGACAGAGCAAGACCCTGCCTCAAATTAAAAAAAAGAAAGCTGACCAGGCTAACTAACTTAATACTTGCTATCTCATATTCAATACACTGAAAGCATTCAGAGAAAAGAGTAGGATTCAAACCAATGACTTAGAAGTGAAAGGGCCTGTTATAATCCAGACTCATCTGTTTCCTAACCATTACATTACTTTATCTTTGTAATTTAATGAAAACTAAGGCTGTGCAACTGCAAAGGAAACTAAAGAAAAACATACTGCTACTGAATAAAATGCTGAGAAATCAAGGAGAAAGGTGGTAGATTGAGAATTCCCAGAGAAAACATTTAATTAGATTCACAGCAAATCATTAGATTCACACAAATCATCATTTGTGGAAATTTTTAAAAACTGCGCATACCTACCACTCTAGACTTAAAAACAATATACAAAAAGGCCATTTCCAAAGAAGAGAATTTCCCCCTTCCTACTCAAAAAGTTTATAAAGGATAATTAGCATCCATATTCAAAAGAAACTGCCTCATGAAATTTTTAAAAATGAAAAAGAAACGAGCTCAATTAAAAAGCTTATTCAAGTGTATCCAAACTCCCTTTGACTTACAGAGGGTTATCTAAGGCTGACATAGGTCAAGGCACTATTTACAAAATCTATGCCAGTAACAGCTGCCATTTTAAGAAGCCAAGGAATTTAATGTACTGCTTGGACAACTGGTTAAAAATAATCAATCTGTTATAAAGCCACTCTAATTATATGAACTCTAATTGTTTTTCTTCTTTCTAAAACATTTCTGTAGTTCACAAATTTATTTAAATAAATAAATTTAACCATCTTAGGTATCTGTAGTAAATTTTCATTCAAAATGATAAAATAAATATTTATCAGTTGGGCGTGGTGCCTCACGCCTGTAATCCCAGCACTTTGGGAGGCCTAGGCAGGCAGATCATGAGGTCAAGAGACGCAGACCATCCTAGCTAACATGGTGAAACCTTGTCTCTACTAAAAATACAAAAAATTAGGTGAGTGTAGTGGCAAGCGCCCATAGTCCTAGCTACTCAGAAGGCTGAGGTAGGAGAATCACGTGAACCTGGGAGGTAGAGGTTGTAGTGAGCAGAGATTGCACCACTGCACTCCAGTCCAGCCTGGATGACAGAGCAAGACTCCATCTCAAAATAAAAGAAGATAAAATAAAATAAAATAAAATAAAATAAATAAATAAATGTCTATCATGTACACACGGGAGAAAATATATTTATAACCTGATCTTATTAAAAAACCGTAACTATAAAAAATGCACAGCCAGGTGTGGTGGCTCACACCTGTAATCCCAGCACTTTGGGAGGCCAAGGCAGGTGGATCACTTGAGGTTGGGAGTTCAAGATTAACCTGGCCAACATGGTGAAACCCAGTCTCTATTTTTTTTTAAAAAAAAAAGGAAAAAAAAAAAAAGAGTAAAAAGAAAAAAAAAACACACAGAAAACTACTATAAACCAGTTAAGTCTAAAATTTGCAAGAAATTCTAAAACTAAGGTTTGCTAGATCCTAAATCAAATGCTATCATGTTAATTCCTTCTGATTTCTTTGAACTCAGAATTCACATTTTTAGAAATACAACGGTTAAAATGTCAAGTCAATCACCTTACTGCTGGAAGATATGGTATCCTTTCAGGCAAGAAGGATGACTTAGTATATATACTAGCAGAGCAGATTAAATAGTTTACTAACAGAGACAATCATACAATTCACCAAACATCTGTAAGACTTTAGCTCTTATGCCTCTGAAACTGTTTTGCAAAGTTAGAGTACCTCCCCCATGTTCCCCCAGCACATTCTTTCAATCATTGTAATTTTCAAAAACATGTCGAGTTTTATGCCACCTGGCAAGTTTATTTACAAAAGTAATTTCTACATGACGATTTTTACTTTTCTAAACCAAATCCAAGCTGAAACTTCCAAATGTGCTAATAATACAATCACAGAATTAAAACATTAAGACTTGGGAGGTTCCTTTGATTTCACCTAGATTCACCTACTCTGACTGGGAGAAATGAAAAGGTCTACAGTAAACTAAATGGTATTCACAATTAAAAACAAAATAAAACCCCAGGGGAAAGCTTTAACACCTTCACTATTAAACTGAGATTTGCTATGAAATAAGTATAAACAAAGTACAAAAGCTTACAATACAAAAAAACTAGGCCCTTTAAAGAAATAAGAAAAATCAAATGGAAAGACAAAAGCACTTCTATATAGACTTCAAAACAGGAAATAATGTTTACACTAAATGAACTATCATCTCATTTTTGTGGACCTAATAGAACTATTCTAATTCCCTAAGTATTAGAATTCCATGTACAACAAATCACTGCTCATTAACACAAGCTCTTCTTCTCTCCATGGAAATAATAGCTCTACATTTAATTTTTGAAAAACAGTAGCAAGTCTGAAATAGTATTAAGTTTTTACTCCATTAGGAAACATTTAAACTAGTTCATGTATCCTTTCTTTCAATGCAATTACTGTATTATTTTAAAATATCTGAATAAAAAGAAACTTATAATACATATATTTAATTCAACCTAAGATCTAAACATAGATCTGGGCACGGTGGCTCATTCCTGTAATCCCAACACTTTGGGAGGCCAAGGTGGGCAAATCACTTGAGGTCAAGAGTTGGGGATCAATCTGGCCAACGTGGTGAAACCCCGTCTCTACTAAAAATACAAAAATTAGCTGGGAGCAGTGGTGCGCACCTGACGTACCAGCTGCTCAAGAGGCTGAGGCATGAGAATCGCTTCAACCCAGGAGTGGAGGTTGCAGCGAGCCAACATTGTGACACTGTACTCCAGCCTGGGTGAAAAAGTGAGACTCCATCTCGGGGAGAAAAAAAGAAAACACACACACACACACACACACACACACACACACTCACTCACACTTCTGTGAGTTTTACTTATACCTGAAAAAATTAACTGATACTTTCAATAGAAAATCCTAAAAAATATTTAGCTTAATACTTTTGACGAGTTTCTTCACACAATTAAAGTCTAGTAGTCAACTGGAAAATGTTTTCTTAATTAAATGTATTTGTTGGGGGTGGGGGGGGTCTTTAAAAAGATAAATAAATGTATTTGTAGTTAAATTATAATAATGGAGAACTAAAATTTGTAAGTAAAATATTTCAATTAATGACAACCTAAAAAAAATTCCCCTTTAAAAAAATGAACTGCTATTATGCTAAACTGGTAAGTACACATAAGCACTCATCTCATTTAATTATATTAATTACCCAATTCTTAACCTTTAGAGGTGAAGACAATTTATACTAATATTTAACCAATTATTTTCTAATGACTATTATTTAGAATGTTATACTTTATTTTGCTTACTTCTGTATTCCTAGCAACTGCCTGGCTCATAGTAGGTTCTCAGTATATATTGTTAGTTGAATAAATAAATCATTTATCCTATAAGCAAAATCAATTGCATTCATTGGGTTTTTTCCACTAGAAGTCATATGAAATGATACTTAAAGAATACTGTTTAAAGCATGTTTGAATATCAACAAAGTTTAATTAAGTTAAAATTTTAAAAGTAATCTAAAATTTCTTACCTGGTAGGGCTGAAAGGCACTATCTTCAGTTAAAAAATCCAGTTGCTTATCTACAAGGAATTCTACTGCAGTGACTGAACTGGGTATACTTCTTTCAACCAGAGGTTTGAAAGTCTGCCAAGAAAAAAAAATTTCTAATGATGATTTTCTGGGTGGTATCCTGAAAATATTAAGGAATACATATCAAGTATCAATGTCATTATCACTACAGACTTAGGATGCCAGTTAATATTAATTATCATATCACAAACTAAAGCTTTTATCTACACCATAGGATATTTGTGTTTATTTTAAAGGAACAAACTAGATCTACATGTGATATGAATATATTTGAGTATACGAAGTCCCAACTGTTTACTTTTTAAAAGGGATGCAATAAAATATGCACGTGTGTAAAAACGTCTGCTTAATAAGAGAAATTGCTTTTGAAACAGTAAACTAGGTTGATAGCATATTTACCCCTGCCTTTTTTTTAAACTGTATTATTTCTTATTACAGAGTAGTTATTTCAATGTACAATTTTTGTCTAGCTCATTCACATTAAGCAGATTTTAAAGGATCAGGAAGCATCTGGTCTTTTAACTCCACCCCTTTTACTCCCACCCCCACCCCTGCACCAAGCACAAATAAAAATCCTGCAGCTTTGGTGAGAGCAGCATGGAGGAAGGGAGAAGAGAAAGAGGTCAGTAGGAAGTACTACACAAAACCCTATTTGCAGTCAGGTACAAATCTCCACTACTTCTTTTAAAAAAGTCAATCCAAGGTCATTTGATTCCTTTAAGAAGACACCTTTCACATATTGGGATTTTACTCGTATCTTGGGTAGGGGTGACAGGGACGGAGCCAGGGAAGAAAAGAGAGAGGAAGGAAATAGGGATGTCTTGTATACGTTTCTTTATGACTATCACACTCAGTTTCAAAGTAGATCAATATTAAATAAAAAACAAGTGTCTTATATTCATGTACTATTCTAAAAACTTGAAAACAAAATTCCACCATTTTAAAAACAGAGTGGCTTTACTATAAAAAAATTTTTTTCAGACAATTGGGGAAAAAAGTTCAGAAAATGGTATCAATAGCCAACTCAGTTTCTAAGTTACTTATATCTCATGAAGAAATCTTTCTAGCTACAGGGTAATTTGTGTTACCATTTCCACACAAAACAAAGCTTTTGATATAGACAGCACAAATTCCCAGGTGTTTCAAAATCACTGTGTTTCCCCTTTCTCTTATTATGTCTTTAAAAATACATAACATAGGCCGGGCGCGGTGGCTCACGCCTGTAATCTCAGCACTTTGGGAGGCCAAGGCGGGTGGATCACAAGGTCAAGAGATCGAGACCGTCCTGGTCAACATGGTGAAACCCCGTCTTTATTAAAAATACAAAAAATTAGCTGGGCATGGTGGCACATGCCTGTAATCCCAGCTACACAGGAGGCTGAGGCAGGAGAATTGCCTGAACCCAGGAGGCGGAGGTTGTGGTGAGCCGAGATTGCACCATTGCACTCCAGCCTGGGTAACAAGAGCAAAACTCCGTCTCAAAAAAAAAAAAAAAATACATAACATCTTAATAACAATAAACATACTGCAGGGAGAAACTCAAGATCTTCGGTTTGGAGTGGCTTTTAGGGGGTTAATTTCTCTATTTAAGAAATTCCTAAGAAGAATTTCAGGTTGACTCACTGCAATCTGTAACAATGTTTTAAAGTCAAAAATTTAATATAAAATTTAAGCAAGACTTATTTCCACACTGTCTACATCATAAAGTTACAAATATTTTTTTCTTAATTAAAATAACATGAAAAAAGTTATCTTACATTCTCACTTATTTTCAATATTTAAGATTAGAAAATCTAATCACAGTAACATCCTCTCTCCTAAATCCTAGGCTAACCTTCTAAGCACCTTATTATTATCAAAAGTATCTGTATTTGGGTGAGAAATCACATTTTCAAAATTCAAAATCCTCACATTATTTACCTATTTTCTTTTAGGGTTCTCATTTAACACTTTTATTTACATAAAATCCTACAGGATTTCATAAAATCGTATTTATTATTTTACTTAACAAGTGACAAAAAGTTTATAATGAATTTAAGAGCATTCATTGTATTTAGGCTTTAAAAGTGTCCACCACTATGTGATCGATTGACACGAAATATGTAACATGAACAGAAATATTATTCGGCTGATCTCTACTGTAAAAAATGTTTTTTTCATATATCTCTGTCAGTTTAGTTTTAAGTAAACTAGAAACACTGTCATCTTCTCAAGAGGACTTTTAATCCTTGAACATTATGAAATAATCTATTTCTTTTCAAACAATACCATGTCAGGTCAACCCATGAAGGTTAACAAAAAGGTCCACAAAAGGTATTATCTAAGTGGCTAAAGATACAATTCAATTAAGTAGGATTTGAAAAAAAAGTAAAGTTCTCCTTTTGGAGTGCCTCTTTCTTAGGCAAATAATACAGGTGGCTTGCATTTCCTATGAGTCCTAGTCATTTTATAATATGAAAAACATTCTCCTGAAGAGAGCTCTGCTTTTCAAGGTAGAGTTCTAAGGATAAATTTCAACAAGCCAACCTATAATTTAAATTATTCTAAGTTAATTAGAAAAAAAAAGGATTTTGAAGTTAAAAAAAATTGTCACATTTTAAAATACCTCATTGAAAGCCAAGTAAAATTTGGCTACCAGAAATGTAAGAAAACTAGTTGACAATGATCAAAATTGAATAATCTTACAAGGACATGAGTACTTACAATCATTTACAAATGGAGGTCCAAAGTATATCACGCTTCTTAAATAGCAAATAAAAAGTACTGATAAATACTTTCATAGTATTTGTTAAAGAAATGTTTCAATATTTATTAAATGAGCAACAGTGAATACGTGTGACTGCTCTACTTTAAAGAAAAATGAAAGGCAAACAATATATGAAGTGATATTTTTAAATTAAAATAATTAAAATTTTAATTTAAAATAAAATATTAAAATAAATAATTAAAATACACTCTGGTTTTTTAAACTGACAAACCAATCATTCACTGCTGTTAATTTTTGTATTAGTTTAATATATTTCAAAGAACTATTGTAAGTTTTAAAATAATAACATATTTAAATAAAAACAAATAGATCCTACGGCTGGCATGATGAATTTGTAGTAAATAGTTCATGGGTCTAGGTACACTGGAATGTAAAGACACTAGAACTCAGGCATAACTAATTCAACACTCTAAAGATGATCATTCTATGAGGAACTTCCACAGTCTAAAGGGAAGCAATGAGCTGACATCTGATGAAAGTCAGAGCAGAATATGGCCCTAATCACAAAAGACTAGTATTTAAATACTGTAAAAACACTAAATGTTCAGTTGAAACAAAAGACTTTTTCAGTTTTATTAATGGATTGAGGGTGTTTTCTAAGGTCATTTATCAGTGTTAAACATACTTTAAAAATAGTCTACGGCCCAAATAAACATAGTTGAGAGTCTGCATTTCTAGTAGGGCCTACCAAACTATAGGAAGAATGCTTAGAACAACTGTATCCTGTTTGGGGCTCCATGCTGCACCACATTCCATTCACATGAGGAAGAGGCGAACAGATGAGCCCTCCCCGAAAAACATTTTTAAAATAAATCAGCTACAGCTCTTAAACACAACTCAGCTGCTCAAACAAACGATGTTAAAGCTCACCGTTTCACATTTAACAGGAAATTCAAGGAGCTTATGTCTGCAGTCTTAGTTTCTAACAATCTCTGGTGAACAGTTAACGATTCCAAGTTGTAAAAAATCAGGCTTATTAACTGCAAAAATACTAATATAAATCTCACCAAAGGTAAATACTAAAGCAGAAAACAGTCTGAGCAACATTTCAGAAGTTTTAGAAGATTTAGTTTACCGGGAAAAAAAAAAAAAAAAAAAAGACTGCAGTGACTTGAAAGAACAAAGTCCAAATTCCCACCCAAGCAGGTCTATTGAAAAACACGATACTGTTAGAAAACAAGTTGGGGGTGGGGAAGGGAATAACCAAAAGAAAAAAAAAAAACAACCTCACAAAATAAATACCACCCTCCTCTTGAAACACTAGTCTGAAAACCCTAATTTGAAGCACTTCTGCCATAATACTCTAGTTTTTAAATTAACATTTATAATTATTAAATGACTACAAACACAATAAACCTTTTTAAACAAATAAAAGTTTAAAATTCTTAAAACTAAAAACATTTGAGGCCAGATCTAGAAAAGGCAGTGACCTTAATTCCTCAGGCTGAGAAGAAAAACCAAATGTAAATTAAGACAAAAGAAAAAGGAAGCAGAAAAATACAAACCGTACTTTGTTCTTGAGAATTTTAAAGTATCTTTAAATCTCAGAAATCCACAAGACTTTAAAGGTCAGTAAGTATTGCTGAAATTTCCAATTTGTTCTTGAAGAGTATTTATCTAGTGTAAATACTTCTTTAGTCTTCAAAAATCACAGGCAAATGGCTCTCAAACCAAGCATTTCTGAGCTCACTTGCAGCGGCGTCATTGTATAGGAAGAAAAGCCAAGACCACAGAACGAAGAAGGAGCTGCAACCTAACAAGTCTCCGACGAGCAAATGACGATTTTCTGTCTGCTCTGGCTCAGCCCTGGCAGTGGTGAGGATTACAACTCGCTCTTTGTCATCAGCGCTGTGGTGTTAACGACTAAGAAATCCTGCAGCTGAAGCACTACTGCATCCTCCGATCTGGGTCAGGATAATTTCTCCCGAGGTCGCTTATATAACCAGTAAGATACTCCAAATAAAGAGAACAGCCATCCATCAGCTGGAAAAAGCCTTTCCCACTGTACTCTGTCTGCGTGGAAACCAGTGCAGTAGCTTCCAACAGTGCAGACACCCAAATGAGAACGAGTACTTGGCTTAGGGCACACTGAGAGAAGGGAAGAGGCGGTGCTCTGTAAACTGTAACTAATCCCCCGTCACAGGTGCTGATGGAGTCACTTCCAGCACGAGTCACATTACTGGTGATTACTCATTTGGCTGCGGCCATAGAGACTGGCTCATAATTTTAACAACAGACAAAGACAGACTAGTGGCGAGACTGAAAGCTCAAGTTTACTGTCTCCTTCATAAAGCAAATGCAAATAGTAAGTTTCTGCTTTCCAGATTTACCAAGGTGAGAAAGTGCAAAAAAGAATTAACATGTGACTATCTCTCAAGTTGGCAAAAATAAAGCATCAAATGTACTTTGTATGTTTTTAGGCAGGGATTTATTTAATATAACCAATTTGCCCTGAAAATATTTAAAACTTCAAAATAAATCAATTTAAAATGTTTTTAGACAATAATCACAACGACCTCAGAGGCATTTTACTCAAAAGAAAAACTGGTAATATTTATTTTGTTAGATTTGAAAATACTCTTCAACCATTTGCACTCATTAGAAAAAACAATTTAACCTAGACAGTTCTAAGATACTTACAATTTGAAAGCATAAAATATATTTATCAAGTGTGTTATACAATATAGCCTTTTTTTAATGAGTAGTATGAATTTTTTTTTTGAGTAGTATAGTCTCTTAACATCCATCTTAATTCTAGAGTTCTGCTGTCCGATGTTGTCCATAACGGTAGTGACTAACCATATGTGGCAAATGAGCACCTGAAATATGGTTAATGAGAATTGACTTGTGTGCTCTATGTATAAAATACACACTGAATATTTTTCAAAATGTAAGCTGTATCTCATGAAAAAGTTATTTTGATTTGTTAAAATAATATTTTGATATGCTAGGTTAAATATAATACTGTAAAATTAATCTGTGTCAAAATTTTGATGGAAAGACTTAATTTAAAATCACACATGAGGCTGACTTACGCCTATAATCCCAGCACTTTGGGAGGCTGAGGTGGGTGGACCATGAGGTCAGGAAATCGAGATCATCCTGGCCAACGTGATGAAACCCCGTTCTCTACTAAAATACAAAAATTTAGCTGGGTATGGTGTCACATGCTTGTAGTCCCAGCTACTTAGGAGGTTGAGGAAGGAGAATTGCTTGAACCTGGGAGGTGGAGGTTGCGGTGAGGTGAGATCCCGCCATTGCACTTCAGCCTGGGCAACAAGAGCAAAACTCCATCTCAAAAACAAAAAAACAAAAAACAAATCATACATGTAAGCTCACAGTTTATTTCTATTGGACAAGAATGCTTTAATAGTAAGTTCTCTATTTTATTTTTTGGGGGGACGTAGTCTTGCTCTGTCACCCAGGCTGGAGTGCAGTGGCATGATCTCAACTCACTGCAACCTCCACCTCCTGGGTTCAAGTGATTCTCCTGCCTGAGCCTCCCGAGAAGCTGGTATTACAGGGGTGTGCCACCAAGCCCGGCTAATTTTTGTATTGTTAGTAGACACAAGGTTTCACCATGTTGACCAGGCTGGTCTCTGAACTCCTGACCTCAGGTGATTGACCACCTTGGCTTCCCAAAGTGCTGGGATTACAGGTATGAGCCACTCTGTCTGGCCTTTTTTTTTTTTTTTTTTTTTTAAAGACAGGATTTAGCTCTATTGCTCAGGCTGTAATACAGTGGCATGATCTTAGCTCACTGCAATCTCTGGCTCCCAGGCTCAAATGATCCTCCCACCTGAGCCTCCCATGTAGATGGGACTACAGGTAGGCATCACCATGCCTAGCTGTTTGTATTTTTTTGTAGAGACAGGGTTTCACCAGGTTACCGAGGATGGTCTTGAACTCCTGAACTCAAGCAATCCATCTGTCTCAGTTTCCCAAAGTGCTGGGATTTCAAGCATGAGTCACCTTCCCAGGCCTTATCTTGATTTCATAGCAAAGACGTATGTGATAATGTGAGACTAACTTTGGCAAACTACTTGACAAATCAAGGAGCAGAAATGGAATGGAATAGAAATTTGTGGCTCTGTGTAAAACATCAGGTATTATCTGTTAATTTGTCAGTATAATTAAATTTTAACCTTTAGAGTATCCAGTGAAAATCTGTAAGTTTCTGACTTACAGAAGGAAAGGTGGTCATATACTCAGCCAACCATGCTTCTGTATTAAAATTTAATTGAAATGGTTTTATTGCAGAAACTACATGATGAAAGGAATTATATATGGTAACATGCACTGAAACTTTAAAAATATACTCGTAAGTGCAAGAAAATATTTAATCTATTTTTAAAGGATGTATGTAAATAGTCTCCTCTTTTTCTCTCTCTCTCGGGAGACAGAATCTCACAGTTGCCCCGGCTGGAGTGCAGTCTCGCGATCTCGGCTCACTGCAACTTCTGCCTCCAGGGAGATTCAAGCATTTCTCTTCCTCCAGAGTAGCTGGGACTACAGGCACATACCACCACACCCAGCTAATTTTTGTATTTTTCATAGAGATAGGGGTGTCATCATGTTGACCAGGCTAGTCTTGAACTCCTGGTCTTAAGTGATCCACTGGTCTTGGCCTCCTAAAGTGCTGGGATTACAGGCGTAAGCCACCATGCCCAGATGTAACAATCTTTTATTATAAATATATCCCCATGGAGAAATCTCAATTTCAGTAAATCTAACAATTCATACTAATTTACTTTTTAATTATTTTTGAGAAGGATTTTTACTCTTCTTTCCCAGGCGGGAATGCAATGGTGCAATCTCAGCTCACTGCAATGTCTGCCTCCTGGATTCAAGCAATTCTCCTGCCTCAGCCTCCTGAGTAGCTGGGATTACAAGCATGTGCCACCACGCTCTGCTAACTTTGTCTTCATACTGATTTTTTAAATTCATACCACATACATAATCCTTTTATACCTACTCCAAAAGTATCACTTTCATGTCACAGAAATTATCAGGTAAACTACTGAAAAGAGGCTAGGAGCGGTGGTGGGTGGATCACTTGAGGTCAAGAGTTTGAAAACAGCCTGGTCAACATGGCAAACCCTGTTTCTACTAAAAATACAAAAACTAGCCAGGGCATGGTGTTGAACCTGTAGTCCTAGCTACTCTGGAGGCTGAGGCAGGAGAATTCCTCGAACTCAGGAGGTCTGAGGCTGCAGTGAGCCAAGATCGTACCACTGCACTCTGCCCTGGGCGACAGAGAGAGACTCGGTCTCAAAAAAAGAAAAGAAAAAAACTACTAAAAACAAGTGTATGATGGACTTGCACTTATAAAAAGAATGAAAAGAGGCTGGTCCAAAGGTAGTGACTTATCTCAACTGATTGTTCAGTCAGTTACAGATCGAACTCCTTGTTCTACTCTTTCGCCCCCTCTCACTACTGCACTTGACTAGTCAAAAAAAAAAAAAAAAAAAAGAATGAAGAGATGGGCAATGATTAGTCTAAGACTGTGAGTAAAATATGGCTTGATTTTATAGAACACGGGTGGTGCTAAAATTCTTATATTTTCTTTGTAGAATATGGATGATGCTAAAAGGTAACTTTATTTTATTTTCTGAGATGGAGTTTCACTCCTTCTTGCTCAGGCTGGAGCTCAATGGCGCAACCTGACCTCACTGCACCTTTTGCCTCCCAGGTTCAAGCAATTCTGTCCCAGCCTCCCAAGTAGAATTGCTTGGGAGGTGCACGCCACCACACCCAGCTAATTTTGTATTTTTAGTAGAAAGGAGGTTTCACCATGTTGCCCAGGCTGGTCTCAAACTCCTGACCTCAGGTTATCCGCACACCTCGGCCTCTCAAAGTGCTGGGATTATAGGTGTGAGCCACCACACCTGGCCAAGGTAACTTTACAACCAAGTGTTTTTAATATTGTCAAGTGGGTATTAAATCACATATAACATCCTAATAATTCATTCGTAATTAATCACTGAGACATAAAATAAAAAGAATATATGGAAATAAAAGAACTCACAATGTCATGTTACCAAACACTGCTTCTCAAGTACTGTTAGTCCCTTACACAATCACGTAGCACACAGAAGTACACTTAGCTAAACCATACAATTGCCTCAATAATAATACATTCTTAGTAACACAAATGTACTAATTTTTAGTAAAATAAAATTAACACTGGGCATGGTGGCTCATGCCTGTAATCCCAGCACTTTGGAAGGCTGAGGTGGACAGATCAGCTGAGGTTGGGAGGTCAAGACCAGCCTGATCAACATGGAGAAAACTCGTCTCTGCTAAAAATACAAAATTAGCCAGGTGCGGTGGTATATGTCTGTAATCCCAGCTACTCAGGAGGCTGAGACAGGAGACTTGCTTGAACCTGGGAGGTGGAGGCTGCAGTGAGCCAAGATCATGCCATTGCACTCCAGCCTGGGCAACAAGAGCGAAACTCCACCTAAAAAAAAAAAAAAAAAAAGTGTGGCCTGGCACAGTTGCTCAAGCTTGTAATCCCAGCACTTTGGGAGGCCAAAGCGGGTGGATCACAAGGTCAAGAGATCAAGATCATCCTGGTCAACATGGTGAAACCCCGCCTCTACTAAAAATACAAAAAATTAGCTGGGCATAGTGGTGCATGCCTGTCATCCCAGCTACTCAGGAGGCTGAGGCAGGAGAATTGCCTGAACCCAGGAGGCGAATGTTGTGGTGAGCCGAGATCACGCCATTGCACTCCAGCCTGGGTAACAAGAGCGAAACTCCGTCTCAAAAAAAAAAAAAAAGTAATTAACAATACTGAAGCCAGGCGCAGTGGTTCATGCCTGTACTCTCAGCACTTTGGGAGGCCGAGGCAGGTGGATCACCTGAGGTCAGGAGTTTGAGACCAGCCTAACAAACATGGAGAAACCCCATCTCTACTAAAAATACAAAATTAGCCAGGCATGGTGGCACATGCCTGTTATCCCAGCCACTCGGGAGGCTGAAGGAGGAGAATCGCTTGAACCTGGGAGGCGAAGGTTGTGGCAAGCCAAGATTGTGCCGTTGCACTCTAGCCTGGGCAATAAGAGCGAAACTCCATCTCAACAAAAAAACAACTGAAAAACCAAACATTCATTTTTAAAAAGTATTTCATACTACATCATGGTTGATTAAAATAAGACTAACTTCTCCACTATTATAAACACTACAGAATCAATGGCAGAGTCAGAACTAGTTGGTAACAATGAATTCCTCTTAAATATTTAAAATGGGCTAGACATATATATATATACATACATACATATATATATATATATATATATATATATATATATATATGGAGGGAGAGACAGCGAGTGAGCGAGAGACTGTGTCTCATTCTGTTATCCAAGTCAGAGTACAGTGGAGCTATCAGCTCACTGTAGCCTCAAACTCCTGGGCTCATGCCATCCTCCTGCCTCAGTCTCCTGAGCAGCTGGGACTACAAGTACATGCCACTACATCTGGCTAGTCTAAATATATTAATGTGTCTGTTCTGGCATTAACTGGTCTGGTACTCTGGCAAACTTTTAACAAAAACAAAAATAATGAAGTAATGACATAGAGAACCCACTTCATATCAAGCATAAATTGCTGGTTTTACATCAAGTCTCCTTAATGCACTCCTGTTCTTACAACTCATTAGGAATGGTAAATCCCACCTTTCACTCATTTTAGTCCTTTAAATTGGTTGTTCTTACAGCTTATACCTTCCTTACTGGTCTGAGGTAAAAAGGTTAAAGTGACTGTTAATTTTTCCTTTTGTTGGGAGGTAAGGAAGAGAGTAATAGCCCTTTTCTGGCTGCTAAAACAGGCTAGGGGAAGAGGAAACTACTCCAGTTACTGCCCAGAAATACACCTCTCTAACTTCCTTCCTTTTTAGCTGGTTTCTAGGTTACAAGCTGAATAAATCAACAGAGGTCAGAAAGTAAACAGAGGCTAAAAGGAAGGCAACACTGTCTGCCTATCCAAAGAAAATCTATTCCTTCCAATAATGTGAAAATCTTACATGTACAATTTAAAGAGTTAAAATAAACATTTTGGTTCCATTTATCTTGGGCCATGAAAAGAATAATCTCTCATCTTTATACCTGTAGAAGCCTAAACAAACCACTGGATTTTTAAAAAATTATACAGACTTAAAAAAGCAAAAACTCCTGCAAGTTCAATGATCTAGGAATCTAAGTATTTTTTAAGACATATGGATAGGAAAAGAAGACAAACAACAGTAAAAGAGAAATTCAACTCAATATGAACTTACAAGAAAGGTGACTAAATTCATGAAAGTATTTTTCAATATGCCATGTTGTAAAATCTATGAAAATACACAAAAATGTAACTCCTACATCATCGTAATGTCCAAAGGATCAAATTTTTAACATTAGGTCTCAAGCACTGGCTCACACCTATAATCCCAGCACTTTGGGAGGTGGAGGCAGGTGGATCACTTGACACCACGTGTTCAAGATCAGCCTGGGCAACATGGTGAAACCCTGTCTCTACAAAAAATAAATAAAAATAGCCAGGTGTGGCCGGATGCAGTGGCTTACGCCTGTAATCCCAGCAGTTTGGGAGGCCAAAGGGGGTGGATCATGAGGTCAAGAGGTCGAGACCATTCTAGCCAACATGGTGAAACCCCATCTCTATTAGTAAAAAATACAAAAATTAGCTGTGCATGGTGGCGTACCTGTAGTCCCAGCTATTTGGGAGGCTGAGGCAGGAGAATTGCTTGAACCCGGGAGGGAGAGGTTGCAGTGAGCCAAGATTGTGCCACTGCACTCCAGTCCAGCAACAGAGCAAGACTCCATCTCCCAAAAAAAAAAAAAAAAAAGCCAGGTGTGGTGGCACACACCTGTGGTCCCAGATACTCAGGAGGCTAAGGTAGGAGGATGGCTTGCGCTCGGGAGCCTGAGGTTCCAGGGAGCTGAGACTGTACCACTGTACTCCAGTCTGGGTGAACCAGTGAGACTCTGTCTCAAAAAAAAAAAAGGAAAAAAAAGTATTTAACATTAATAATGCCATGCAGATCGTCCATGTAATGCAAAACTTGTGTATCACAGTTTCAAGCCTCCAATAATTTTTAAGTTCTAAAGCAGGCATCCCCAAACTTTTTACACAGGGGGCCAGTTCACTGTACCTCAGACCGTTGGAGGGCCGCCACATACTGTGCTCCTCTCACTGACCACCAATGAAAGAGGTGCCCTTTCCTGAGGTGTGGTGGGGGGCCAGATAAATGGCCTCAGGGGACCGCAGTTTGGGGATGCCTGTTATAAAGGATTTATAGGAGGTGTGAAACTTATCTTATGACTTTTTAAACTTGCCTTCCTCCAGCAAACATTGTAGCACATTCATTCAATCAGTATGGAATGGCTTCTACATGCAAGGCACCATGCTCTGGCCCAGGGTATGCAATAGTGAGGAAAAGACAACCAAATTCTTACCCTAGCACAGTCTACAGTCTTTCAGAAGGAAACAGAAATTAATAGAGTAATCAAACAAATCAAGCAGCAATCATACAAGCAGACATGGTGGTATGCCCCTGGAATCCCAGCTACTTAGGAGGTGAAATGAGAGGATGGCCTGAGTCCAGGGAGTGGGAGACCACCCTGGGCTATATAGCAAGACCCTGTCTCTAAATATATATATATATTTTTAAAAAGGAAATACAAAATTTATTTCTACTTCAATGTTAGAAATTAATACTCTCATTTCTACAGATTAAAAAAATGGACATTCAGAGTTTAAGTGACTTTGCTTGTCAAAAATCTTGTTTATGGAAGTGCTGAGACCAGAACTTGGATTTCCTAATTCACAGCTGAATGATTTTTACATTGTAAGATGGTGTGAAAGCACTGTATTTGTTTTCATGCTTGCTGGCATGGGTGGCAGAGAGCAAAGTGTTTTGCTATCTGCTAAATTAAACTTTAAACTTTGAACTTCGAATGGAGAAAAATGAAGCCTGTCTAGAAGAAATTGCAAAGTCACAAAGTACAAAGGAAAAGAAGTATGACATAATAAAGTATATATTTTTAATTTGCTTTACTGACACTTATGTCACCTTTAACAAAGGAGAAATAAGCAGGACTAGAAAGAAAAAAATCAATTCAACAAAAGGTTTTTGTTCTTGTTTTTTTTTTTAAATCAGAGTCCTGCTAAAGGGTTTTTTAAGCTATGGTCAGAAAAAGAAGACTGGGAAAGATGATAAAACACTAATATTTGGAAGAAAAGCAAAGCTTATTTAATTACTTTTCTTTCTGTCAAAAAAAGTGATTTTTACTATGGAAAATATAAACTAGAGATTTAAAAAAATAACCTAAAGATTAAATGGTATTTAGAAGATCTTTTTTGTTTTCAAAAATATAGTTTTCTTTATAAGTAACATAATTATATTTGAGAAAATTCGTAAAAGAAATGCATGAAAAAGATCCCATATTCTTATCCTTAGTGAGCCCAGGTATTTAACTACTTAAATGGATTTTCAGTCCTTTTTTTCCCTACAAGCATATCAATATTCAGGATGCATGCAAAATTTAAGTTGCTCATTTTATTTAATAATCTTCTCATGTTCTTACACTGCCATCATTTTAAGTAACTACTTAATAAATAAGCATGAGTTTATTAAAGCATTAGTATTGCCGGGCGCGGTGACTCAAGCCTGTGATCCCAGCACTTTGGGAGGCCCAGGCTGGTGGATAACGAGGTCGAGAGATCAAGACAATCCTGGTCAACATGGTGAAACCCCGTCTCTACTAAAAATACAAAAAACTAGCTGGGCGTGGTGGCGCGAGCCTGTAATCCCAGCTACTCAGGAGGCTGAGGCAGAATTGCCTGAGCCCGGGAGGCGGAGGTTGCGGTGAGCCGAGATCGCGCCATTGCACTCCAGCCTGGGTAACAAGAGCGAAACTCTGTCTCAAAACAACAACAACAAAACCAAAACAAAACAAAACAAAAAAAAGCATTAGTATTATTATTCATTCTCTTAATGTTGAATGCTTAAGCTGCTTTTAATTTTGTATTATAAACAATAATATGAACATCTCCATGTTTTTATGTTGGGATTATAGGCGGGAGCCACCTTGCCTAGTCGACCATTTACCTTTTTTTTTTTTTTTTTTTTTTTTTTTGAGACGGAGTTTCGCTCTTGTTACCCAGGCTGGAGTGCAATGGCGCGATCGGCTCACCGCAACCTCCGCCTCCCGGGTTCAGGCAATTCTCCTGCCTCAGCCTCCTGAGTAGCTGGGATTACAGGCACGTGCCACCATGCCCAGCTAATTTTTGTATTTTTTAGTAGAGATGGGGTTTCACCATGTTGACCAGGATGGTCTCGATCTCTCGACCTCGTGATCCACCCGCCTCGGCCTCCCAAAGTGCTGGGATTACAGGCGTAAGCCAGTGCGCATGGCGATCGTTTACCTCTTAAGGAGAAAAATGTACATAAAATTTTGCAGGAATGAGAAGTAACATACTATTAAATCAACCCAACTGTAAATGCAATGTATGTACTAAAATGGTAATAATCATAAAAATCACAGGATAAAATGAAGTGAAAATAAAATGTCTTCAGTCTTGAATGCTGTCAAGCTCACCATCCTCAAGGAATAGGACATATGACATTACGTTTGTATATGACTGATTTCCTGGCCTTTTTTGGTCAAAAGCTAATAAAATGTATCTTCCAATTTTTCCTTCATTTCCTTGTTTTTACTCTTAGAAATTTGAATAAGACATCATTTTTTAAACTGTTTTTTGTTTTCATTTCCATATGGCAAACATCTGTTTCTTGTGCAGTATAAGTCAACAAGGCTCTACAATTATTTTCCCATTACCTCCTTGTTTGTTAAAAACTGATGATGTCAGCAACAATCTGGAAGCTGAATTTTTCAATGGATAAATAAGATTCACAATTTCCATTAAGTATATGATACAGTAGCGATGTTTGCATATTTAAAAGATTAACACATTTAGGTGACAATGATCACTTATTTAAAGTAATATTTAGACTCAAAAATCTAGTAAGGTAATAAAGTAATCGAAGTTTCTACCATATTTCCTTAAGTATTGGTAATTTATGCCAATATTTTGACAGGAGTAAAATATCAAAGTACTGATATACTCTGTAAGACTAGATTGAAAGAGATAACTTTATTTTGTTTCAATTACAAATGATGATTCATTTAAAATTAATTTTTTTCCCTTCTAGAATGCTGTGGGTTAACAAAGTTATATCCTAAAAAAGTACAGGGAAAACAAATATATTAATCTCCTCTCAGGTCAGTAATTACTAATAAAATTTTGATATACTTCTTCCTTATGAAGACCCTCCCCACTAAAGTTCTAGGTTTTCTTAATCCAGGTCAGTTTCATTGAAGACCTGTCCTTCTAAAGGGATGAGACAAGAGTCCCAGATCTAACTGGGAAAGAAAAAAGTTAAGGCCCACTAATGATGCCCAATAGCCTTACAAGTTCATCCCTGTAGAGACAGGAAAATGTCATAGACTCTTCATGAATAATATTTATTCCAGAGTTGTAGTTTCCTACAAAGTTTCAAATAGTCTGTCAGTAGTCTGAGCAAATAAACTTCTTTGTAGGACTCATGTGAATTTAGTAGTGTTTTACAGCTTGGGTAACAGTTGCTTTTTCTTTGGGGATCTAAAAGCTTCCTCTATTAGCAACTTGACCACCTGCTTTCTGAGGTATTTTTTTTTTTAAAAAGAGTCTCTCCCTGTCACCCAGGCTGGAGTGCAACAGTGCAATCTCAGCTCACTGCAACCTCCGCCTGCTGGGTTCAAAGGATTCTCCTGCCTTAGCCTCCCGAGTAGCTGGGATTACAGGCACCCGCCACCATGCCTAGGTAATTTTTGTATTTTTAGTAGAGACAGAGGTTTCACCATGTTAGCCAGGCTGGTCTTGAACTCCTGACTTCATGATCTGCCCACCTCAGCCTCCTAAAGTGCTGGGATTACAGGCGTGAGCCACCACACCAGGTCTTTCTGAGCTTCTTAACAGAACTAGTCTTCTCCATTTCAGGAATTCTCAGAATCATTCTTCCTGCTTCCTGTCACATTTAGGTTAAACAATATTTTAAATCTGTGCTGTATTCTACTTGGCATTGGAGAACGTACTTTAAAAGTTACATAATTCTGTGTAAAAAACAAAATTACACTGGATTTTGTCATTGAAATATGCATGTTCCTGCTCTGACAAGAAAAGCAAAATGCTACATAGAGAAGTAATTGTTCATGAACTAGGTTTGTCAACAGAGCCAACTTAAAATGTCTGTATACTTTTGTCAGGAAAACGCTAATTTTCTTTTTTTTCCCTTTTTTTCTTTTTGAGACAGAGTCTTGCTGTCACCCAGGTTGGAGTGCAGTGGTGCAATCCTGACTCACTGCAAATTCTACCTCTGGGTTCAAGCTATTCTCATGCCTCAGGCTCCTGGGATTACAGGTGCATGTCACCATGCTCGGCTAATTTTTTGTATTTTTAGTAGAGACGGGGTTTCACCATGTTAGGCAGGCTGGTCTTTAACTTCTGACCTCAAGTGAACCATATGCCTTGGCCTACCAAAGTACTGGGATTATAGGCATGAGCCACCCACACCTGGCCTGGAATTTTCTTTATGCTTCTCTTACAGTGGTGAATTAGACTGAGTATTGTTATGGTTCTCTATGTTCATTACTGTCATTCATTCATAAAGAATCCTAATATAATTCTTCCAGAGCTTGATGTTGAAGACTAAGAGTGGCATTAGCCAAGGCCTAGAACCAATGGTTCTCACAGGGTAACCCTTGACCAACAGCATCTGCAGAAACACCAATGAACTACAGTAATTCTTAACTTTGTCCACAGATTCTTGTGAATAACATATAATGAAGCCAATTTTACTATAGGCTGATATGAACAAGCATTAAGTCCTATGCCATATTTCTTTCTGGTGACAAAAACATCACTAAACTTCTAAATGAAGACTCAAAGTATTCAGTATTTAACACTTAAATAAATGTGAGCTATACATACATTTAAGAAAGATAAATAAAAACAAAGTAATTATTTACCCAATTATTACAGTTCAGAAGTTGCGAGTGGCCAGAACTTATCCTAGAAGCTCACCGTTCACAAGGCCAGAACCCCTCTCTCTCTCTCTCTCTCTCTCTCACACACACACACACACACACACACACACACACACACAAAATGGGACAAATTAGACAAGTTAATTGAATTAGCTTGCACATCTTTGGGATTTGGGACGAAACCAGAGTATCCTGAGGAAACCCACACAGACATGGAAATAAAGTGCAAATTCCTCTCGGACAGTGGAGAGCCACGGACATAACCAGTCTGTGACCAAACTGGGCCTACACTGTTAACAAAATGTCGAGTTATCTTGTAGGTATAATGGAGCCCCAAACTGCAAGCCACGTAGCATGCACGATAGAAAAGGCTTTAATGCCTTAACAACACCTAGAACCAATAATTCCTCTCCTCAGAACCAAGAAGACTGGGATAGGAGCAGAACTTCAATGTCAGAACTCTTCTGGAAGTGAGGGGTCAATTGGCCTAAAAGATTCAGGGCTAGAACTGGCCTCAATATAACTTACAAATGGCAAAATTTGAAGCCCTCCAATCAGATCCTGCTAATCCAACATTTCTTTCTTTCTTTCTTTTCTTTTTTTTTTGAGATGGAGTCTTGCTCTGTAGCCCAGGCTGGAGTGCAGTGGCGTAGTCTCGGCTCACTGCAACCTCCACCTCCCGGGTCCCTATTCAAGCAATTCTCCTACCCCAGCCTCCCAAGTAGCTGGGATTACTGGCATAAGCCACCATGCCCAGCTAATTTTTGTATTTTTTAGTAGAGACAGGGTTTGACCATGTTGGCCAGTCTGGTCTTGAACTCCTGACCGAGTGATCCGCCTTCCTCAGCCTCCCAAAGTGCTGGGATTACACGAGTGAGCCACTATGCCCGGCCTAATCCAACATTTCTAAATCTTTTTCCTTTCCCTCTGAATCCATAAACTTGCCCCAGATCCCAAATCAGGAAGAAGATTTGAGTCTGACTCTTGTCTCCTCCTTCCTAGCCAGTTTTGCAATAAGCCTTTCTTCTACTGGCTGGGCAGAGTGGCTCAAGTCTCTAATCCCAGCACTTTGGGAAGCAGAGGCAGTTGAAATGCTTGAGCCCAGGAGTTGAAGACCAGCCTGGGCAACATAGGAAGATCCCCATTTTTACAAAAAAATATGAAAATTAGCTGAGTATGGTGGTGTGTACCTCTAGTCCAAGCTACTCAGGAGGCTGAGGTAGGAGAATCACCTGTGCCCAGAAGTTTGAGGCTGCAGTGAGCTATGATCACATCACTGCACTCCAAACTGGGCAACACCATGGGACTCTGTCTCAGAAACAAAAAAACAAAAAACAAAAACACCCTTTCTTTTCTCCAAAGCCAGTGCCATAGTTATTGGCTTCTGTGCATACTGGACAGCAAGCCCATTTGCTTAAGAGCAGCCCCAGCTAGGAATTTGTATTTTTTATAATCAATGAAATAATAAAATGACATCATTCAAGGACCTGTTGTAATTAACAATGCATATTCCTTGCTCTAAACCAGATTTACTGAATCAGAAATTCTAGAAGTGGGGTCCAGCAATCTGTGCTTTAACAAATTCTTAGGTCATTCTGATACACTATCAACTTTGAGAATCAGTGGCTTATAGCAACTGTTAAACATTCTGGAATCAAAGACCCTTTTGAGAATCTGATGAAAGCTGTAGCTACATGTGACACAAACTATTTTGCTCCACAATTTCAGAAGTTTCAAGATCATCTGGAGAACATTCTAAGAATGTACTTTCTGAGCATTACTCTGTAACTTACACTGAGGGTGGAGCCCAGGAATCCTTAGTTTTAAAAAGCTCTCTGGGTTAGTTCTGAGGTTCAATCACCTTTAGGAACCATTGCTTCAACCATTGCAACCACGAATATGGTTAAGAACACGGGCGTAGAATGAATATATCTCAGAGCAGAGCACCTCGGTCCAGAACTTAAACATTCCCTTAACAGATCAGTTTCACGGTCACTTTCCTCACTCAATATCCTACTTTCTCAGGAACACAGGACCTTTAAATAATTTACCAAGAGCTTACACTGGAAAGCTGCCCATTCTCAGCATGCGGCTCTTTGAACCACATAGAGGCCCTTTAAACTTTACCCAATTATACACACCAGGTTTTCAAATACAAAAAAACCTACGGCCATTAAGAGAATAAGCTCTTTGGTATTCTGCAGAAAGATATTTATTTAAAGGTATCCTGGATTTCTAAAAAAATCAAGCAGCTAAATTAGCACCCTGGGAAAGTGGCAATGCTGCCTCCCCAGACTACATAGAAAGAGAATGTAAGTAAAAATGGTAAACAGCATAACCTCAAAGGTAGTTCATTCTTGATGCTTAAAAAAGATGAAGACTCAATCATTGATCCCAACTTTCTATGCATACTAAGAGTAACAAAGAGAAAGTGCCTCAAAAGACATAAGGAACCAGAAGTATAGTTAATCATTCAACAAAAAAATTTCTCAGCCTTGGCAACATAGGAAAACCCCTTCTTTAAATAAATAAATAAATAAATAAATAAGCTGGGCATGGTGGTGTATGCCTGTGATTCCATCTACTTAGGAGGCTAAGGTGGCAGGATTGCTTAGGCCCAGAAGTTAGAGGCTGTAGTGAATTGGGATCATGCCACGCGCCTGGGTGACTGAGTGAGAGCCTGTCTCAAGAACAAAACAAAAAATTTCAAGACTGATTTAAACTGCCTGCGAAGCAGCAAAATAAATTTAATGAGTCACAGGAATTAAGAAACCCTGAATGGCCAGGCGCGGTGGCTCAAGCCTGTAATCCCAGCACTTTGGGAGGCCGAGGCGGGTGGATCATGAGGTCAAGAGATCGAGACCATCCCGGTCAACATGGTGAAACCCCGTCTCTACTAAAAATACAAAAAATTAGCTGGGCATGGTGGCGCGTGCCTGTAATCCCAGCTACTCAGGAGGCTGAGGCAGGAGAACTGCCTGAACCCAGGAGGCAGAGGTTGCGGTGAGCCGAGATCGTGCCATTGCACTCCAGCCTGGGTAACAAGAGCGAAAACTCTGTCTCAAAAAAAAAGAAACCCTGAATGAGTTGTCGTAAGGTTGTGGCCCAAGGAGGTGAAGCCCTAAAATTATGCCATAGGCTTTTCTTTTTTTGAGATGGAGTCTCTCTGTTGCCAGGTTGGAGTGCAGTGGTGTGATATTGGTTGCTCAATGCAACCTCCACCTCCTGGGTTCAAGGGATTCTCCCGTCTCATCCTCCTGAGTAATTGGGATTACAGGGCAGGCCACCACATCCAGCTAACTTTTGTATTTTTAGTAGAGACGGGGTTTCACCATGTTGGCCAGGCTGGTCTCGAACTCCCGATCTCAGATGATCTGCCTGCCTTAGCCTCCCAAAGTGCTGGGATTACAAGTGTGAGCCACTGTGTGCCATAGGCTTTTCTATCACATATTATCAACTACAACAGATAGTTTTCATTTAATTGTTTCAGCTTTATTGAGGTATAATTGACAAAATTGTCTCAATTTAAAATGTACAATATGATGATTTGATATATCTATATACTGCCAAATGATTAACCCACTCAAGTTAGTTAATACCTCTGTGATATATCACTTAGTTTTTTGGGGGCAGGCTGAGAATACAAGCATAAAATATAGTATTGTTAACTACTGTTACCATGCTGTGTATTTCATTTCCTTTTTTTTTTTTTTTTTGAGAGAGTCTCACTCTGTTCCCCAGGCTAGAGTACAGTGGTGTGCCATCTCAGCTCACCACAACTTCTACCTCCCAGGTACAAGTGATTCTCCTGCCTCATGCTCCCGATGGGACTACTGGGGCACACCACAATGCCCAGCTAATTTCTCTATTTTTAGTAGAGACAGGGTTTCACTATGTTGGCCAGGATGGTCTCCAAATCCTGACCTTGTGATCCGCCCACCTCGGCCTCCCAAAGTGCTGGGATTACAGGCATGAGCCACCATGCTGGGCCAAACTTATTCATCTTAACTGAAAGTTTGTACCCTTTGACCAACATCCAACCATTTCCCTCACCCCCATGCAATGACCATCCCACTTTGTTTCTATCGTAAATTTTACCTTTTTAGATTTCACATATAAGTGAGATTATACAGTATTTGCCTTTCTCTGTCTGGCTTATTTCTCTTAACACAATGCCTTAAGTATTTTAATTTTTTTTTTTTTTTTTTTTGAGAGTAAGGTTAGGTGTCCTATGTTGAGATATAAAAGGTATATATAAGGGCAGCCATAGTGGCCTGTTATCTCACACCTGCTACACATCACTTTGGGAGGCCAAGGTGGGTGATCCCATGAGCCCAGGAGTCCAAGACCAGCCTGGGCAATACAGGGAGGCCTTGTCTCTAAAAAAATTAAAATGTTAGTCTAAGTGTGGTGGCACACACCTGTGGTCCCAGCTACTCGGGAGGCTGAGGTGGAAGAACTGCTTGAGCCCAGGAGATCGAGGCTGTTAGTGAGCCATGATCATAACACTGTACTCCAACCAGACATACAGCAAGAAGGAAGGAAAGAAGGAGGGAAGGAGGGAGGGCGGCAGGGAGAGGAAGGAAGGAAGGAAGGAAGGAAGGAAGGAAGGAAGGAAGGAAGGAAGGAAGGAAGGAGGAAGGGAAGGAAGGAAGTCAGTTTTTCAGTTGTAGTGAACCAAGCTCTCAAAGTACACAGAAGAAAACAACAAAGAAAGTATACAAAGAGTTAAAACTTAAGGTGCTCATCTTTGGAAGAATATATTCAATTTACTAGTTTTCAAAGATAATGTATAAAATTCAGGCTGGGCACAGTGGCTCATGCCTATAACCCCAGCAATTTGGAAGGCCAAAGCAGGAGGATCACTTGATACCAGGAATTTGAGACCAGTCTGGGTAACAAAGTGAGACCTCATCTCTACAAAAATTTTTTAAAAAATTGGCAGGATGTGGTGGCACACACCTGTGATCCCAGCTAATCAGGAGGCTGAGGCAGGATAATTGCTTGTGCTTAGGACATTGAGGCTGCAGTGACCTATGATCATGCTACTGCACTCCTGGATGACAGAGTAATAACCTGTCTCCATAAATGAATGAAAGAATGAATAAATTAATTAATAAAAAATGCTTTCGGCAGTAGCGAATCAAGCTCTCAAGGTACATACAAGTTCATGGCCATTAATTAGTCATTTAGTTAACAAACATTTATAAAGCACCTGTGATGTGCTAGCCAATGTGTTGGGTGTTACATACCAGAAGGTAAAAATCATCAACATTTTGTTTTGCCCTACAACTATCTTGAATAACAAAAAAATTAACTTCTCTTGTACAATGAAATTTATCAAGAGTGAAAGTTAAATCTCCTAGTTAGGGTCTAAAATGCTACTATTTAAGTATGTTGTAATACATATTCCCAACCCTACCTCCACAGGCACATATTAGTGTAATATGTGGTAAAACCAGCTTGTCAGCTTTTGATGCAAAAAAGGATTAGGAAGTTTTATTCATTAAACAAATATTCACTTAAATATTTAAAGTGTGTTAAACATTGTCACAGAGATTTTAGGTGATGCAAAGATGAAGCTAAACAGGCACTCAGTAAGAGACAACACTGTTCTGTGGTATGAAAGTTAAAGCTGTTGTTCCAAGTATGTGAAGTACCAGTCTCAATATATTAAGATAATTTCAGGCCGGGCGCGGTGGCTCAAGCCTGTAATCCCAGCACTTTGGGAGGCCGAGGCGGGTGGATCACGAGGTCAAGAGATCGAGACCATCCTGGTCAACATAGTGAAACCCCGTCTCTACTAAAAATACAAAAAATTAGCTGGGCATGGTGGCACGTGCCTGTAATCCCAGCTACTCAGGAGGCTGAGGCAGGAGAATTGCCTGAACCCAGGGGGCGGAGGTTGCGGTGAGCCGAGATTGCGCCATTGCACTCCAGCCTGGGTAACAGGAGCGAAACTCCGTCTCAAAAAAAAAAAAAAAAAAAACAAGATAATTTCAAATGAAAATTAAAGACATACCATTCAGAAAGACATAAACATTAGAAAATAAAGCCAAGTGATTTAGATAGTGAAGGTCCATTTATAATCGTTATGTTATGAATGGCTAAAACACATAGAAATGTTTAGTTTAAAACCTTCATTATACTTTAATATACTGGAAAAATTTCATACATCTTATTCTAGAGCAGAAGATCTTATCCTGAGTTTTCTTAAAAAGCATTCAAGGGAAAAAAAGAAAAAGCATTCAAGGAGTCTAAGAATACTCTGTAATTATTTGCAAAAATTTATAAATATGTGTTCTTTTACCCCTGAAAAAAAAAAAGGTTAGATTTTCATAGGAGTTCCTCAACCAAAAGATTTAGTTAGTAGTCTGAAAAATAAACTATGGCCAATATCTGCAAGTTATGAATTTTGGCTCAACGTTAGGGAATGTCTTGTAACAATTTTAGCTGCCGAGTAATGGGATGTCTTATAAAGCAGCAGTTTCTCAGAAAAAGCATTCATGCAGAGGTTATTTACTTACATAGGACGCTGTGGTTTGAGAGATTAGGGGAGCACTTTCAAAACTGTCAGGGCTTTGATTTAAAAAGGTATTTGTTTAGAAATTTTAACTCATATTTGAAAACAAGTGTTCTGGCTGGGCTTGGCAGCTCAAGCCTGTAATCCTACCATTTTGGGAGGCAGAGGCAGGCAGATGACTTGAGGCCAGCCAACATAGTGAAACCCCATCTCTATTAAAAATACAAAATAGCCAGGCATGGTGGCACATGCCTATAATCCCAGCTACACAGGAGGCAGAGACATGAGAATCATTTGAACCCAGGAGGCAGAGGTCTCAGTGAGCCAAGATCATGCCAATGCACTCCAGCATAGGTGACAGAGCAACACTGTCTCAAACCCCCATACCAAAAAAAAAAAAAAAAAAAAAAGGAAATAAAATGTTCCAATGAAAAGTATCAGTGGCTAAAATAATTGTTAAAGAAGAATTATTGGATAATACCCAATTCTATTCTAGAGTACGAGAAAACAAATGGGATATCGTAAGATATGGTTAGAACAGACAGCAAGCAACCTGTCGATGATACCCATTATGGCTTCGTTATGTCCACTGCTGAAGAAACAAAGATGAAAGGCATGACTGCTCAGCAACCCTCTTATGAATTAAAATTTGTGACCACACTTTTTCACTCCTGCAAAAGTAACCACTGATTGATTTTAGGGCCCTTCTTTGAGCCCCTTCCTATATCCAACTCTGGTTCTCACAGTATCAGCGGGGAAAACTATCACATATCGTCATGCCTTGGTCTACATGGGGGGATTGGCTCAGGATCACCTACGTATACTACCAAAGTCTACACATACTGAAGTCTTGTAGTCAGCCCTGTGGAACCTGCATACAAAATGACAGTCAAACATAAACACGAGTGTTGCATCCTATAAATACTGTGTTTTCTTTCTTTTTTTTCTTTGAAGCAGTCTTGCTTTGTCGCCCAGGCTGGAAAGTAGTGGCATAATCATAGCTCATCGCAAACTCAGATCCTGGGCTCAAGGGATCCTCCCACCTCAGCTTCCTAAGCAGCTGGGACCACAGCCATGTATCACCATGACTGACTTATTCATTCATTCATTCATTCATTCATTCATTTTTGGAGACAGTCTCACTCTGTCACCTAGGCTGGAGTGCAGTGGCATGATCTCAGCTCACTGCAACCTCCACCTCCTATGTTCAAGTGATTCTCCTGCCTCAGTCTCCTAAGTAGCTGAGACCACAGACATGCACCACTACACCTGGCTAATTTTTGTATTTTTGGTAGAGAAGGGGTTTCACCATGTTGGCCAGGGTGGTCTCAAACTTCTGACCTCAAATGATCCACCTACCTCAGCCTCCCAAAGTGCTGGGATTACAGGCGTAAGCCACCACATCCAGCCTAATTATTAAATTTTTTGTAGAGACAGGTTCTCACTTTGTTGCCCAGGCTAATACTGAATTTTCTATCCATGTTTTGTTGCAGCTGTGGAACCCACAGACACAGAGGGCCAACTGTATGTACTTAAAAACACCCCTGTATGAGTGTATCTATACAGTTCAAACCGGTATTGTTCAAGAGTCAACTGCAGGTGGAATTATATACTATGTAGCCTTTTCAAATTGGCTTCTCTCACCTAGTAAAATGCATTTAAGTTTTCTCGTTGTCTTTTCATGGCTTGATAGTAAATTTATTTTTAGGAATGAGTAATATTTCAATGTCTGAATGTATCACAGCTTCTTTATTCACATACTGAAGGACATCTTGGATGCTTCCAAGTCTTAGCAATTACGAAAATAAAGCTGCTATAAAAAATCCATGTTCAGGTTTTGGGGTGGACGTGTTTTCAACTCATTTGAGTAAATATCAATGAATAACTGCTGTATCTTATGGTAGGAACATATTTAGTTTGGGATGAAAACTGTCCACTCTCTTCCAAAGTGGTTGTACCATTTTGCATTCTCACCAGCAAAGAATGAGAGTTCTTGTTGCTCCACATCTTTGTCAACATTTATACATCTTAGTCCACATTTAATGTTGTTGATGTTTTCCATTTTAGCCATTCTAGTAGATATCTAGTGGCAGCTCACTGTTTTAATTTGCAATTTGTTAATGACATATAATGTACAGTTTCTTTTCATATGTTTATTTGTGATCTGTATACCTTCCTTGGTAAGTGTTGTCTGTTCAGGTCTACTGCCCATTTTTATGTCAGGTTGTTCATGTTTTTAATGTTGAGTTTTAAGAATCTGTTTATTTCAAGGCTAAGTACAGTGGCTCACACCTGTAATCCCAGAACTTTGGGAAGCCAAAGAGGGTGGATCACTTGAGGCCAGGAGTTTGAGACCAGCCTGGCCAACATGGCAAAACCCCATCTCTACTTAAAATACAAAAATTAGCAGGACCTAGTGGCGCATGCCTATAATCCCAGCTACGTGGGAGGCTGAGGTTGCAGTGAGCCAAGATCTTACACTAGTACACTCCAGCCCGGGTGACAAAGTGAGACTCTGTCTTTAAAAAAAAAACAAAAACAAAAACAAAAAACTGCATATGTTAGTAGTCGTTTATAAAATCTAACGTCTTTTGCAAAGATTTTCTTCAGGCTTGTTTTCTCATTCTTTCAATATCCTTAGTTCTTGCCATATATTTTAAATTGATTTAATAATTCTATAATCCCAGTATTCTATTTTTTTTTAAATGGGGTTTTGCTCTTGTTGCCCAGGCTGGAGTGTAATGGCATGATCTTGGCTCACTGCAACCTCTGCCTCCTGGTTTCAAGCGATTCTCCTGCTTTAGCCTCCCGAGTAGCTGGAATTACAGGCATGCACCATCGCATCCAGCTAATTTGTTTTTTTCTTTTTAGTAGAGACGGGGTTTCACCATATTGGTCAGGCTGGTCTGAAGCTCCTGACCTCGGGTGATCCAACCGCCTCAGCCTCCCAAACTGCTGGGATTACAAGCATGAGCCACGGTACCAGCTAGAATCCCATTATTTTAATATGGGTTATGGGCAAATCATCTGAGGTCAGGAGTTCTAGACCAGCCTGGCCAACATGATGAAATCCCATCTCTACAAAAAACACAAAAATTAGCCAGGTGTGGTGGCGCTTGCTTGTAATCCCAGCTACTTGGGAGGCTGAGGCAGGAGAATCACTTGAACTCAGGAGGCTGAGGTTGCAGTGAGACGAGATCATGCCACTGCACTCTAGCCTGGGTGACAGAGTGAGACTTTGTCTCCCCAAAAAAAAAAAAAAAAAAAAAAAAAAAAAAAAGGCCTACGACCAACCTAGCCAACTATTTTCCCCAGGATGATCACACATTCCAATTCCCATTACCAGAGATAATCACTTCTATTATCGTTATTCTAAAATCAGTCTCAAAGAATAAATGACTTCCTCAACCTTTTCTTGGTTTGGTGGTCTCAATGCCACCAAAACCTTAACTGAAATAAACCATGGCCACTCCATTTTATATTCATTCTTCTAGCCATCAAATGAACCGATGAATAGATGTAAGTTGTGTGCAGAACCAAACAAACCCCTCTGCTCTCATAGAGCTTTTATTCCAGCGGGGTAGATAAAGAATATATCACTACCTTCCTGGCCATATTCTGATGATGAGATCTCTCCTATTTCTTCTTTTTTTTTTTTTTTGATACGGAGTTTTGCTCTTGTTACCCAGGCTGAAGTGCAATGGCATGACCTCGGCTCACCGCAGCCTCCGCCTCCTGGGTTCAAGCAATTCTCCTGCCTCAGCCTCCCGAGTAGCTGGGACTATAGGCATGCGTCACCATGCCCAGCTAATTTTTGTATTTTTAGTAGAGATGGGGTTTCACCATGTTGACCAGGATGGTCTCGATCTCTTGACCTCTTGATCCACCCACTTCGGCCTCCCAAAGTGCTGGGATTATAGGCGTGAGCCACCACGCCCGGCCTTTCTCTCCTATTTCTTCTACTTGCCACTTATATTCATTGTTACCACTCTCTCAAGTACATCAAGTAAGACAGAAATATGTAATATTTGTTTTTCCTTCATCAAAAATATACGATCAACACACTCATTATCATAAAATAGGGCCTTAAGATAAAATCTTCAGGTCCTACTACTTTTATAATCACCCATAATCTAGCTTTCTAATTCTGCATTCCTTTGAAACTCCTCTCTCAAAGTAATGGCCCACTTATTGCTAAAATTCAGTCCTCCACCCTCCTTAAGACAGAGGCATTCACATTAATGATAGCCTATGTTATAAAATGCTTATTCGTCCTTCAACTTTGAAAATACCATATTCTGGGGCTTTCTCTTCTATTTCTCTAACATTTTTAAAATCTTCCCAGCTGGCTCCACTTCTTCACAATCCTTAAATGTGGCTGTGGCTCAATATTAAGCTAATCACTTTGAAGTCTAACTGATCATCTCATGGCTTTAAATAGTATCTGTCATATCTAGGTCCTTTTTCTGACCTTTCTCATGTACTAATTCAGTTATTTTGATTTCTTAATTGGCCTTCTGGCATTTAATCCGACTCTTCCAACTGATCTTAAAAGACAAATTTAACTAAATAATTCCCTTATTCAAAGCACTTTATTAAATTTTGAAAGATATCCTAATCATATTCACCTTTCAGATGAACACTTCAGCAATTCAACCCTTTCCTTTTTCCAGATTCATATTTCACTACGGCCATTTTTGTAATTATGCATATCTCACATTCTTAAATGTCTTCTATTCTTTCATATTTATTCTCCTCTGATTTAGCTTAAGATGCTTCCCTTTTTCTGTTACAGTTCATTCAATTTTTTTACTGTTGTTGAGATGGAGTCTCGCTCTGTTGCCAGGCTGGAGTGCAGTGGCACGATCTCGGCTCAATGCAACCTCTGCCTCCTGGGTTCAAGCACTTCTCCAGCCTCAGCCTCCAGAGTAGCTGGGACTACAGGCACGTGTCACAATGCCCAGCTAATTTTTATATTTTTAGTAGAGACGGGGTTTCACCATGTTGGCCAGAATGGTCTCAATCTCCTAACTTCGATCCGTCTGCCTTGGCCTGCCAAAGTGCTGGGATTACAGGCACAAGCCACTATGCTCGGCTCAATGTTTCCAAGTCCTAGTTGAAACACAGTTTTGTATGATTTCTGTAACTCACCATTCAAAATAATCATTTTCTGCTTTATATACCCACTGTTGTTTGTTTGGACTTGTACCACAACACAGTAAAGATAGTTTTAACTTATTATTTATGCATTTATGTCTCCACAAAACTTTGAGCTCCAGGAAGACATAGATTTCTTCAATTCTGTTTTTGTATTTTCCATAGTATCTAAGATCAAAGCCTATCATTAAATATTTCTAAAGAAGTTCTAAAATTGAGGGTCATTAGGGAAAACACCTTCCATCAGCTCCTAGGAAATTAATTTTAAAAGGCAGTATTGAAAATGTAGAACTAAATTGTTGCAGCCAGTCTACAGTTTTTTATGAGGAAATTATGTAAGAAGTGCCACAACCATCTTAGGTCATCAAATTTAAAAACAGGAATTAGCCGTTAAAGATTCTTTCTGAAGTAGTTTAAAAAAAAAAAAGTTAGCATTTAGGTTTCTTTTTTTGGGTTTTTTTTTTTTTTTTTTTTTTGGTATCTCTCTGTGTCATTTGGGCTAAAGTACAGTGGCTCAATCATGGCTCACTGCCTCACTGCAGCCTTGAACTCCTGAGCTCAAGTGATCCTTCCACCTTAGCCTCCCTGAATATACTAGAATACAGACATGTGCCATTGTGCCCAGCTGATTTTTTATTTTTTGTAGAGACAGGGTCTTACCCAGGTTGGTCCTGAACTACTGGCCTGAGGTGATACTCCGGCCTCAGCCTCTCAAAGTCACAGGTGGGAGCCACCACACCTGGCCTGCATTTAGAATTCTGAGAGCAATCACAAATATTAGCTGCAAATGTTAACAAATTACAATTACTGTTTTAAGCCTATGAGTTCTGCCTTCACTGGCTACTTTGTTGCTATGATTCTACACAGGCTCACCAGAGAACCTGCTGATCAAGTAAGAGGTCTCTCTCAAGAAGTATTAACTAGATTTTGAATTGTTTTATAACCAAGTTTCCTTTCAAAAAGAAAAAGGTAAAATTTACTTCCAAATGGTCAGAGACAATGTTTTTTTTAACATTTTGGTCAAGAAAAATTTGGTAGATACAACTGATTCTTGTTATTCATCCTAGTTATGCTGTGTAAAGTCAATTCAAACTTTGAATTAGTAAATACTGAGCTACTGCTCTTAAGGGAAATGTAAGGTAGGCTACAATGAGCCTCTGGTCACTTTTTTTGTTAATCGTATTTATCCATAAACATGTTTTATGTGTGATTCCTATTTAAACACACCAAATATGTATCTTTTATTTTTCTTTTTTTAAATGGAGTTTCACTCTTGTTGCCAGACTGGTGTGCAATGCTGGGATCTTGGCTCACTGCAACCTCCACCTGTCAGGTTCAAGCAATTCTCCTGCCTCAGCCTCCCGATTAGCTGGGATTACAGGTGCTCACCACCATGTCTAGTTAATTTTTTGTATTTTTAGTAGAGAGAGGGTTTCACCATGTTGGCCAGGCTGGTCTGGAACTCCTGACCTGAGTTAATTCACCCACCTTAGCCTCCCAACATACTGAGATTAAAGGCATGAGCCACCATGCCCAGGTATATCGTTGATTCAGTAATACTGAGATCACAGACAACAGCACTATTAACTGATGCGTAAATAAAACTTATCTAACACATGTATTTTCCACGAAAGGCATATCATCACAGCCTTCTTGCAGTTAAAAAACATTAGGCAGTACTCGGCACTACGTTTAGGGAGCATTTTAAACAGCAAAATCACTAACCCAAACCAGAAAAACACAAAAATACAAAAAATATGACATTAAATAGACCATTAAAAGGACGCTTGTTTTGCAGTATGAGATCTGAAACAAAAAGGCAGAACACCACCTGTTCCATTTCAGCTGGAAATGTATATATGGGTGACTCAAATTTTTCTCCACTCTGCGTAAGTCTATGAATGGCCAAGAAAGTGCCATTTTGGGTTACAAATAATTTTTAGTGAGTAGGCAGATTTACAATTACAGAATCTGCACCATAATGAGGATCAGCTATATTTTCTACATGCTAGTAAGACTAGTTATCTAGCGGTAAAAGATAAAATAGTCTCTCCTGTTTGACAGCATGAAGATTTTAAAAGAAAAGCAGGTGGAAGAGGACAGTTTTTTAATTTAAAGCCAAAATCTCTATTTTACTCGTAAGTTCCCATTTTAAGATTTTCATAAATCAGATTATACATTTCTTCGAAGTACCTGTTACTATACAATTATTCCCTTCCTGAACCATATCTGTTTATTTCACCACTTAGATTGAGAGTTTCTCAAAATTAGGAACCAGTCATCTCCTTTGTCATCTCTTCTCATCATCATCCCCAGGATCCTGAAAAGCATAGGCAGTTACTAGTGTTGACAGTGAAGTGTTTATTTAAAAACATTACCAGGGCTTATAAACCAGAAAAAGTATAGCAAAAAAGAGAGAGTTACGTTGTTGGAAAACTAAGTGAAAGTAAGAAAGGCTATGCATTTTTCTCTCCACTTTTATTTTTCGTGAAAGTAAGAAACGCTATGCATTTTTCTCTCCACTTTTTTCTTTAACACTCCATTGTCAATATTAAATCATCCACTTTTTATTCTTTTCATTGAGACTTAGAATTGTCACAAAATGCACAAGGTTGGAGGCCCACAATGAAATGGACTATCTTGCTACTTGGTGAGGAATTTACCAGGAATCCTTGTGAACTGATAAAAGCCTGCTGATCCCAGAAGTAAGCAATGTGTGATCATGAAGAGAAACAGGAAAGGCCAGGCACAGTGGCTCACACCTGTAATCTCAGCACTTTGGGAGGCTGAGGCAGGCAAATGACCTGAGGTCGGCAGTTTGAGACCAGCATGACCAACATGGAGAAACCCTATCTCTACTAAAAATACAAAATCAGCCGGGAGTGGTGGCGCATGCCTATAATCCCAGCAATTTGGGAGGCTGAGGTAGGATAATCACTTTCCTGGGAGGCGGAAGTTGTAGTGAGCCAGGATCACCCCATTGCACTCCAGCCTGGGCAACAAGAGCAAAACTCCATCTCAAAAAAAAATAGCCGGGCATGATGGTACATGGCTGTAGTCCTTGTAGGTATACTACTCCCTACTCGGGAGGCTGAGGTACAAGAATTGCTTGAACCCAGGAGGTAGAGGTTGCAGTGAGCTGAGATGGCTACACAGGTGACAGAGTGAGATGCTATCTCAAAAATAAATAAATAAAAATAGAATCGGCTAGTACATATTAATCATTTAAATGAAAGTAAGTTTAAAAACTGTAATATGAACTACAGTGTAAATTAAAGTAGTATAAATTAAATTGTCAATTTTTAAAATAAAACATATCGAAGGACTGTAATAACAGAAAATTCAGACAGAAGACAGCAAACGCATTTTAGATGTAAATATATGTATTTTATAGATTTAGTATATAAGATGAATAAAAATAATTACATATAAAAACCACATTGTTTGCTCAGTTTTCTCTTCATAATGAATAAATCTTTCAGCTTTTACTAAAGATTTCCATGAAGAGGAACAATTATGAGTTTATAACTGAATTTCTTGATGTCCTGCTTAGGCAGGGCTCATTAAAAAACAAAAACAAAAACACCACATTGTGTATAAATATATAGCAAGCATCAGTCACTCAATTATTCATTCATTACACATTCAATTAAGGTCTTTAATCAACAATTTAATCCTGAAAACTTCTTTGGCCTTCAACTTTCTCATCTACAAAATGATCTGCCTCTGATATAAACATTTAACTCTGATTGGCTTAAGTACTACCTGAATTTAGTGGGAAACACAGTGTAGTTTGGAAAGTATTTCAGCTATGAATATGGCACAATACCCTATCATAAAAGTGAAAACTGTATTAATTTAGAAAAAAACTAAACAGGCATATATGATTTTCATGTATGCCTGTTTATTCACATTTTCATATTTAAGAGCCCAGTAGAATGATGTTGGCCAGTCCATTTCAGAAAATGAGAGCATTCTTTTTTCTCTTTTTTGAGGCAGAGTCTGGCTCTGTCGCTCGGGCTGAAGTGTGGTAGCCTTATCTCAGCTCACTGCAACCTCTGCCTCCTGGGTTCAAGTGATTTTCCTGCCTCAGCCTCCTGAGGAGCCGATATTACAGTCATGTGCCACCACACACAGCTTTTTTTTTTTTTTTTTTTTTGAGACAGAGTTTCACTCTTGTTGCCCAGGCTGGAGTGCAAAGGTGTGATCTCAGCTCACTGCAACCTCCACCTCCTGGGTTCAAGCAATTCTCGTGCCTCAGCTTCCCAAGTAGCTGGGATTACAGGTGCCTGCCACCACGCCCGGCTATTGTCTTGGTATTTTTAGTAGAGATGGGGTTTCTCCATGTTTGGGTCAGGCTGGTCTCAAACTCCCAACTTCAGGTGATCCACCCACCTTGGCCTCCCACCACCACACTCAGTCAATTTTTTTTTTTTTTTTTTTTTTTTTTTTAACAGGGACTAGCTCTCCAGACTGGTCTGGAAACCCTAAGCTCATGTGATCCTCCTGCCTGGGCACCTCAAATGCTAGGATTACAGGCATGAACACTAATACCTGGCCAAAAGAACTTAAACTGTAACATCAGCTAGAAAGGAGATTGAGACTGTAGGGAAAACAAAATAAATAAGGAAAAAGGAAAAGGTGAGAAAACAAGGGAATGAGTAAAACGCTGAAAAGAAGACATTAAATTGGAATGTTATAAAAATGTGAAATATTTTCATTTACATCCTAGGGTTGCTGTAATGAAGTACTTACTACAAACATTCATGGGTAGCTTAAACAACAAATTGATTTCCTCATAGTTCTGGAGGCTACAAGTCCAAAATCAAGGTGTCAATGGATAGTGGTGGTGGCCCATCTGTAATGGCTGATCAGAGGACATCAGCTGCAGTGCGGGGCTGTGTGCTCTGCACAGGCAGGGGGTGGGGTGCCAGGAACAGGTGATTCCAGTGGGAGCCCCATTCCCTACTGAGTTGGTGGGGCAGAAACTCATGCTCCCAGGTGCAGCTGCAGCTGTCCAGCTGAGGCTCCAGACCCAGGCATCCCTGTGCTCTCGGGGGCCTCAGAAGCCCACTGCCACGGGCTTGGAAGTGCATGTTCCTACTCTCTGGCCTCTCTCCGCTCCCAGCACCCGTTCTGCAGCATAGCAAAGTTGTGAACATGCCCTGACAGCTGAGCCCAAGTGCTGTTGCAACCAGGGTTGATGTGCATGCGCTTAGAGTCCCTGCTGCCTTGGCCCCCTCTAGACTTTGGGTGCCAAGGAACACAGGAGGGAGGTCAACGGTATAAGGGTGGCTTGCATGGGCCTGTGGGCGTCTCTCAGCATGGAAAACCTGGACATCTTGGACGGCATGTATGAACCATGGATGGTGGCGGGACCAGACAAGTTCCTAGAAGGGAAGGGCAGGTCCCGGGTGAAACCCCACCTACAAGCCAGGGACAACCTGAAGCCTGGGGGCCAGGCTGCCAGTTCCAGGTAGAGTCTCCAGCCCAGAGTGAGAACTTCCTTAATGCCTTTTAGCCAGTCAGATAGTGCTTATCCAGGCCCAACCATGCTCCCTTCTGAGCCCATAAAAACCCTGCACTCAGACAGACTTAGAGACTCATTGGGACTACTTGTCTGCAGATAGGAGCTACCCACTTCAGGTCTCCTCTCTGCTGAGAGCTATTCTGTCACTCCTCTCCACCTTGCTCACCACCCTCCAGTTGTCCACATAACCTCATTCTTCCTGGATGCAGGGCAAGAATTCCAGACTCACCAAATGGCAGGAGCAAAAGGAGCTGTAACAGATTCCTGGCTGGCTTACCAAGGTGTGAGTGGTGACATGCTCTCGGACTGTGGGAGTGAAGAGTGGCAAACTTTCTGGAGGCCCAAACCTCAGGATTCCCCAAGCCAGAGCTGCTGTAACACTATATTCCTCCTGCCCTCCACCAGGTAGCCACCCTATGGGATGAGAAGCAGCAGCAGGGCCAGGCCAGCCCACAAGTTGCCAGTTGGAGTGGGATGGCAAGACTGAAAGAGCTGTAATACAAATGGGCTGAAAACAGCTGCCCCATCCCTACCCCAAGAAGCTAACCCTCCCCCTCCACTCACTGCACTGCAGGTAACAAGAAAGAGAGAAGAGCTGTAGCCCTACTGAGAGCCCAGACTTCACGACTCCCCAAGTCAGGGCTATGACACTGGTGACCCCTTTGGGGCTCTGCAATTCCTGGCATCTCTGAGCTTTCAGGTGACACCACATTCCCCCCATCCAGACATGGGTGCCCACAGTGACAGCCACTTGAGGTACATCTGATTCAAGTAAAGCCTTACAATGGGGCTGGCACCTGTACCAGTACCTGGAGCTGCCTGACCCACCACAGCAGCCAGTATGCCTGGCTGTATACAGTGGCCAGACCTTGAACTTGTTCATTCACACTCCCCTCACTGCTCTGCTCCTGGCTTGCCCTTGGTAGGTGTGAGATCAAGGCCAGTGGTGTGAACCAAGTTCAGCCTGCCAGGCTAAGTGGGCAGAAAGGGCCCAGCAGGAATGAGCAAAATTCAAGCATTGGTGTCACTGGCCACAGAGTTTCCAGCTGACGAAGTGACACCAGTAGAATCATGTCTCCTCTGAAACCTGTACCAGAGCCCTTCCTTGCCTCTCCTAGCTTCCAGTGGTCTGCTGGCAACCTTTTGTAATCCTTAGCTTGCAGGAGCATCACGCCGATCTCTGCCACTGTTGTCACATGGTTTCTACACTGTGTATCTCCGTATCTATATTCTGTCTTATAAGAAACCCTGGGCTGGGCACTGTGGCTCACGCCTGTAATCCCAGCACTTTGGGAGGCCGATGTGGGTGGATCACAAGGTCAGGAGATCGAGACCATCCTGGCCAACATGGCGAAACCTCGTCTCTTAAAAAAAAAAAAAAGAAAGAAAGAAAAAACCCTGGATTAAGGGCAACTCTGATGACCTCATCTTAATTTGATTTTATCTTCAAAAACCCTACTTCTTATTAAGGTTACATTCACAAGTACTATATACCACAAGTATTAGATTTTCGACATATCTTTTTAGGGAAAACATTTCAACCCATAACATATCCTTTCCAAATACCTGCATATTTAAGATGTCCTCCCTACATCAGTAAAAGACAGAATGCCACATACATTCTAATTTTTTTAAAAAATTTTATTCATGAATTTACATATTTAATAAACATTATTACTAAGTCTACATTAAGCACCATGCTAGAAACTATATGATATGAGCCAGGAGTGGTGGCTGATGCCTGTAATCCCAGCACTTTGGGAGGCTGAGGTGGTGGATAACCTCATGTCAGGAGTTCCAGACCAGCTTAGCCAATGTGGTGAGAGCCCATCTCTACTTAAAATACAAAAAATTAGCTGGGTGTGGTGGTGGGTGCCTATAATCTCAGCTATGCAGGAGGTTGAGGCAGGAGGATGGCTTGAATCCAGAAGGCAAAGGTTGCAGTGAGCCAAGGTCATGCCATTGCACTCCGGCTTGGGCAACAAGAGCAAGACTCCATTTCAAAAAAAAAAAAAAGAAACTATACGATATGAAAAGAGTTTAGAAATAAAGATGATATATGAATTATTATATCCTTAAACATTACAACTGATTTTTTTTTTTTTTTTTTTTTTTTGAGACGGCGTCTTGCTCTATTGCCCAAGCTGAAGTGTAGTGGCATGATCTTGGCTAACTGCAACCTCTACCTCCTGGTCAAGCGATTCTCATTCCTCAGACTCTGGAGCATCTGGGATTACAGATCTGTGCCACCACACCCAGGTAATTTTTGTATTTTTTGTAGAGATGGGGTTTCACCACGTTGGCAAGGCTGGTCTCAAATATCTAGCCTTCAGTGATCTGCCCACCTCGGCCTTCCAAAGTACTGGGATTACAGGTGTGATCCACCACACCTGGCCTAGATTTTTTATTACAGTTTATCAGCAAGGCCATTTTAAAATGGTTAATTCACAACAAAACAGAGCTTACCTAGGGCACAAACAATAGAGCAAAACAAATATTGCAAATGCTGCACAAATAATGTTAATCTTGTTACTGTTGCCCATAATTTTTGTATAAAAACTGCTACTCTTAATTTATAATCTCTTTGGCAAAAACATAAAAATGATTTGAAGATAAACAAACTGGTTTAATTCCTATGAATTCCAAGAAAATCTAGAAGAATGTCCTTATCCTCGTGTTCAAATTTCAAGACTCGGAGGCAAAATCATCTTTGCAAGAAACAGTGAAAGCCTTTCAAGGAATCCAGTCTTCATGAATTTTCAGTTTTTTAATGGATGATCAGGTCTTTAAACTATGCCCCTTATAATGAAGATGATGATCCTATGCTTAAGTCACTTCCAACAAATAAGACTGTAGGATAAATTCCTTAGAAGTAGAATGTCTGAGTTGATTAGTATGTACAATTAGAATTGCTCATGATCTGTATTTTCTAGAAAAACAGTAAACAACCACACTACTTGAATACTGACTCCACTAGGCAGTTATCACACTAAAGTGAATATAGCCTTCAACCAAATATTTAAGTGAATACACTCAGGCGGTCTGGTAAGGAAGCTTGGTCACAGTACTAGTAAGGCCAAGGTCAAGGGCACTATCTCACATAGAGCTTTGTAGGTTGAGTTCAGAGCCACAAACTATTCTCTCATAGGAAGTCAGCCCGGTTATGAAAAGCACAATAAAATTAGAGATGAAATATTTGTACAAAAGGAAAGGGAGGCTATCCTTGTCTGTGCAGATACAAATAAAAAAGATTTACACATTTTCTAAGTTTGCTACTTTAGCTTGAAAAAAATGTTCCATCACAGGAAGATTATTTTTTTTGAGACGGAGTTTCACTCTTGTTACCCAGGCTGGAGTGCAATGGCGCAATCTTGGCTCACCGCAACCTCCGCCTCCTGGGTTCAGGCAATTCTCCTGCCTCAGCCTCCTGAGTAGCTGGGATTACAGGCACGTGCCACCATGCCCAGCTGAGTTTTTGTATCTTTAGTAGAAACGGGGTTTCACCATGTTGACCAGGATGGTCTCGATCTCTTGACCTCGTGATCCACCCGCCTCAGCCTCCCAAAGTGCTGGGATTACAGACTTGAGCCACCACGCCTGGCCCTGGAAGATTTTTTTAATCGAACCATCCCTACTATATGAACAAAATCTTTGCAATTTTTTTTCTCTGAATCTTCATATCATGTAAACAGCAGAGAATTACTTTTAGGGTTAAATTTGAAACCTAACAGAAATTCATTAAGAGGCCGGGAGTGATGGCTGACACCTGTAACCTCAGCACTTTGGGAGGTGGAGCACAAGGCAGGTGGATCTCATGAGGCCAAGAGTTCTAGACCAGCCTGGCCAAATTCGTGGAACCCCGTCTCTACTATAAGTACAAAAATTATCCGGGCATGGTGGCATGCACCCATAGTCCCAGCTACTTGAGGAGCTGAGGCACAAGAATCACTTGAACCTGAGAGGTGGAGGTTGCAGTGAGATGACATGCCACCACTGCACTCCAGCTTGGGTGACAGAGTGAGTCTCTGCCTCAAAAATAAATAAATAAATAAATTCATTAAGAGAAAACCATCTATGGATGTTGCATATTCAATGTAAAGGCCTTGGCATATTTTCTCAGGTTTCTTAATCACATATGCCAGGAAGGGCAATAAAGGAAAATGCATGAGAATCTTTTTTTGAGACAGTGTCTACTCTGTCACCCAAGCTGTAGTGCAATGGCATGACCTTGGCTCACTGCAACTTCTGCCTTCTGGGCTCAAGTGATCCTCCTGCTTCAGCCTCCCAAATAGCTGGAACTATAGGCATGCATCATCATGGCTGGCTAATTTCTGTATTCTTTGTAGAGATGGGGTTTTGCCATATTGCCCAGGCTGGTCTTGAACTCCTGGCCTCAAGCAATCCTTCCACCTCAGCCTGCCAAAGTTCAGGGATTACAGGCATGAGCCACACCCAGCCTCTAAGAATCTCTCTCACATGAGCAGGGTACAAAATTCAAAAATATGAAGAAAAATCCCAGTTACCCTTTTACTCTAGGACATACACCTAGTTTATCACACAGGCAACAAGTTTTAACAAGTTTTCTTCCACAGATATATACATATTCAAGCACACATACATGCACACTTAAGCTATAGATTACAAATAAAACAAATGGCTAATCATTCTAGGCAAACTCACACGGGAAAAGAAAACCAAACACTGCATGTTCTAACTCATAAATGGGAGTTGAGCAATGAGAACAAATGGATACAGGGAGGGCAACATCACACACTGGGGCCTGTCAGGGAGTGGGGAACAAGCGGAGGGATAACATTAGGACAAATAACTAATCCATGCAGGGAATAATACCTAGATGATGGATTGATAGGTTCATCAAACCACCATGATACATGTGTACGTATGTAACAAACCTGCACGTTCTGCACATGTATCCCAGAAAGTAAAATTTAAAATAAAACATTTTCACAATTAAAAAAAAAAAAGAAAGAAAGAAATCAAATTGTTAAAGCAATTCTGTTTTTTTCTACACTTAAAAAAACTTACTATAAGGCCAGGCACACTGGCTCATGCCTGTAATTCTAGCACTTTGGGAGGCCAAGGCAGGTGAATCATGAGGTCAGGATTTCAAGACCAGCCTGACCAACATGGCGAAACTCTGTCTCTACTAAAAATACAAAAATTAGCTGAGCATGCACCCGTAATCCCAGCTATTCAGGAGGCTGAGGCAGGAAAATCACTTGAACCAGGGAGGCAAAGGTTGCAGTGAGCCGAGACTGCGCCACTGCACTCCAGCCTGGGTGACAATGTGAGGCTCAGACTAAAAAAAATAAATAATAAATAAAATAAAATAAACAGATGAAAAAGAACTTACCATAACTTGGAAACCAAACCATTCCCTGTGAGTACATATAGAGTTACTTCATTCTTTTAAATGGCTGGCTGCATTCTAGTTCACTGGATGGATGTAACATAATTTATTAAATATTTTATTTCCTTGAGACAGGTTCTCGCACTGTTGCCCAGGCTGGAGTGCAGTGGTGGGATCATCACTCACTGCAGCCTCGACCTCCTGGGTTCAAGCAATTCCTTCCACCTAAGCCTCTTGAGTAGCTGGGACTACTGACATGAGCCATGCACTCGGTTTATTTAACAGATACTTAGGTTGTTTCCCATCTTCTAATACATACAAGAAGAAGCCCTGTACTCAAGTCATTTCCCACAAAAAACACAAAAGCATGTAGACTGGACAATAAGTTACTAGAAGAAAAATGCGCCTGAGTAATGAATATATATAATTAGAAATGCATTCCACAAGCTTTCTATCATCTGTTTATACTCAACCACCAGCAATGAATGAGAGTGGCAGTCTTTCCACACTCTTTTCAAGAACATGTGTTCAAAACATCTGATCTTTGCTAATCTGATATTTGAAAAATAGAAAAAAAGTACCCCATTATAGCTTTATCATGCATGAGAGCCATTTATAAAAGGTAAGTTGTATGTTTATCTTCATAGACAGCTAAGATTAAAGAAAAAGTGAAAGAAACCTTTACAACATCTTGGAACTACATTTTTACTTCAACTATGAATCATATACGAATATCAAAATCTTGTCAACATTCAAAATGTTTACCAAGTTGTGACTGTTGCAGTCTGACCACTAGTCCTAGACCCAGAGAGTAATTAGTGAAAATTCTAGCAAGAGCTGGACTTAGTAATGAGGCCATTGCAAGGTCAGGTCTTATTTGGAATTAGCCAAAATTCTAGCCTCTTAAAAAGTCGATTCAGTCATAATCAAATAATTACCCTTAAGAAACAAACCAAGAGCGATAAATATCCACATCTTCCTAGAGTTTACATACACATATAGAAACTACTTTTTCTGAGACAGTCTTACTCTGTGGCCTATCACAGCTCATTGTAACATCGAACTCTTGGGCTCAAGCAATTTTCCCACTACAGCCTCTCAAGTAGCTGGGACTACAGGCATGTACCACCACATTCAGCTAGAAACTTTCTTGAAACTCAAAGAAAGTAATGGGGGAAAAAACGTGTTGTAATAGTCACTAGCATGTTTTAATATATTTTATTCAATCTCTCATTGACTAGTTCTTGAACTAATGATTTAAAAATCTTTGGCTCTAAGATCTTTCAACAATTAATCTGACTTTAAAATGCTTCTATGTATTGTAAGTCATTCAGGGAAGAGAGGTATTCTTCTAACTTACTGAAAAAGACTTTGCTTGTGTTTTTTTTTTTTCCCTTTTTTTTTTGAGACGACATTATTCTGTCACTCAGGCTGGAGTACAGTGATGCAAACTCAGGTCACTGCAGCCTTTGCCTCCCCGGTTCCAGTGTTTCTCCTGCCTCCGCCTCCTGGGTAGCTGGAATTACAGGCACACGCCACCATGCCCAACTAAGTTTTGTATTTTCAGTAGAGACAGGGTTTCACCATGTTGGGCAGGCTGGTCTCAAACTCCTGACCTCAGATGATCTACCCGCCTCAGTCTCCCAAAGTGCTAGGATTACAGGTGTGAGCCACCACACCCTGCCTGCTTGTGCTTTTAATCAATACCAATGCTAAATGACAATCTCATGTATAATGTGCATATTTGATTCACATCATGTTATTTTTCGTACTGCTATGCTGCTCTGTAAGCACACAGACATTTCATGCATCTCAGATCAATAACATAAAAACTATCTGGATATAGGTTTTAAAAAATATTTCTTCTTTCTCTCTTGTTACAGTAATAAAGCAGCTCATTACCCCAGAAAGCTATCAATAACAGCTTATCTTTGCCAAGCAAAAAATTACCAAGATTCATGTTTATCATTAATATGTCCAGATACTCTAAATTCTTACTAAGAGTTTTTCTGATAACAATGTAATAGTTTCAGAGGGAACAGTAAGAAGATTCCTGAGAAGCCAGTGTCTGTTACATACTTGATGTCAGACACAAATACTCTTACAACACTTATCTTACTCTACCTTGAATTATAGTAATTAATGGACAAAGTCTGAGCAAGGACTCTGCCTTACTCATCTTTGTATTCGTGGCAGTATCTTCCTATCAGAGTATTCTTCTTACAGTTAGTACTCTATATAATATCTTAATTGTTATGACCCCAAAATGGGACAAAAGACACAACTTTCGAACTTCTGAAAATCATTAAATATGAATAATAGTTGGTTACTGCTTCTGCCATTATCAGAAATGCAATCAAGATAACTCACTGGATATCAGAAGGCATTGGTAACAGAAGTTTGGGCATAAGGCTGTCTCTCTCTACTTTTCAGACACAGGCATGCCCAGATTGCTGATTACATCTTAGAGAAAGAAGACTTAAGATTCACAGCCAGGAATTTTAAAAAACAAAGCAAAATAAAAAAACACCAAAAAAACCCCAGCTGCCTGTTAAAATTCAAAATGGAAAAGGACTCGAGAAGAAATAAAAGTCACAACATTTAAACATTCATTTTTTTTTTTTTTTTTTTAAGAGAGGGTTTCACCATGTTGGTCAGGCTGGTCTTGAACTCCCAACCTCAGGTGATACGCCCGCCTTGGCCTCCAAAGTACTTGGATTACAGGCATGAGCCACCACGCCAGGCCTAAACATTCATATTAATAAACTCTTGTTTTTTGGGTTGTCAGGAATAATTCAAAATATAAGATTACTTTGCCTAAAATGCAAATCAACTTTTAATGTCGGTAGAATTTGACACAGTAAGAATAATTATGACAATAATCTGTATAGTAAAAACACTTGGAACTGGGTTGACGTGGAAAAACTCAAATAAAGCCACATAAAAGATCAGATGGCAACTGCTTTTACTCTGTTTTAATCTGAATGCAAAGTCTAGGATTTGAAAGTATAGTCCATTGTAAAACTTAAATATATATGTATATGTATGTGTGTGTGTTTACACACACAGCAAACTGGTATATAGTAAAAAAGGAAAGTGCTTCTATTCCTTTTTTTTGAGACAGAGTCTTGCTTTGTCGCCCAGGCTGAAGTGCAGTAGTACAACCTCGCCTCACTGCAACCTCTGCCTCCCAGGTTCAAACAATTCTCCTGCCTCAGCCTCCTGAGTAGCTGGGATTACAGGTGTGCACTAGCACACTTGGCAAATTTTGTATTTTTAGTAGAGATGGGGTTTCAACATGTTGGCCAGGCTGGTCTAAAACTCCTGACTTTGTGACGCTCCCACCTCGGCCTCCCACAGTACTAGGATTATAGTGGCAAGCCACCAAGCTTGGCCTTCCATTCCATCGTTAAATTAATGTCTTTTTATTAAGACATCTTTTGTAGTGACCAAGCTGTTAATCAAAATAGGCTTTTTTTTTTTTTTTTTTGAGGCAAAGTCTCGCTCTGTTTCCAACGATGGAGTACAGTGGCACCATCTCCGCTCACCGCGACCTGTGCCTCCCAGGTTCAAGCAATTCTCCTGCCTCTCAGTCTCCTGAGTAGCTGGGATTCAGGTGAATACCACCATGCGTGGCTAACATTTATATTTTTAGGGCTTCACCATGTTGGTCGGGCTTCACCATGTTGATCAGGCTGGTCTCGAACTCGTGACCTCATAATCTGCTCACCGCTGGGATTACAGGCGTGAGTCACCACACCCAGCCGAAATGTTTTTATGTATAATAAATCAGCTGGGTGTGGTGGCTCATGCCTATAATCCCAGCACTTTGGGAAGCTGCAGTGGGTGGATCACCTGAGGTCAGGAGTTTGAGACCAGCCTGGCCAACACAGCAAAACCCCATCTCTACTAAAAATACAAAATTAGCCAGGCATGGTGGCAGATGCCTATAATTCCAGCTATTCGGGAGGCTGAGACAGGAGAACTGCTTGAACCCAGGAGGTAGAGGTTGCAGTGAGCTGAGATGGTACCACCGCACTCCAGTGTGGGCGACAGAGCAAGACTCCATCTCAAAATAAAATAAAATAAATCAAACCACAGCCAAAGTTAAGATTCAAATCATGACAAGAAATCTCTATCCAAATTCACAAATCAAAGGGTATAGTGGCTCATGCCTGTAATCCCACCACATTGGGAGGCCAGAAGGTATAGATTGCTTGAGCCCAGAAGCTTGAGACCAGCCTAAGCAATAAAGCAAAACGCAAAAATTAGCCAGGAGTGGTCGTGTGCACCTGTAGCCTCAGCTTGGGAGGCTGAGGTGGGAGAATCATCTGAGCATGCGAGGGTCAAGGCTGCAGTGAGTTGTAATCACACCACTGTACTTCAGCCTGGGTGACCTTTTCTTAAAAAAACAAAAAACCAACCCCCCACCCACACACACACACGTGACAGTTTTTCTTTCTTTTTTTTTTTTTTTTTTTTTTTGAGACGGAGTTTTGCTCTTGTTACCCAGGCTGGAGTGCAATGGCGCGATCTCGGCTCACCGCAACCTCCGCCTCCTGGGTTCAGGCAATTCTCCTGCCTCAGCCTCCTGAGTAGCTGGGATTACAGGCACGTGCCACCATGCCCAGCTAATTTTTAGTATTTTTAGTAGAGACGGGGTTTCACCATGTTGACCAGGATGGTCTCGATCTCTTGACCTCGTGATCCACCCACCTCGGACTCCCAGAGTGCTGGGATTACAGGCTTGAGCCACTGCAACCGGCCGCACGTGACAGTTTTTCTACTTCAATTATCAAATTAACAAGAAAATAGCTATTAGCTGCTTGACACATCCAATTAAAGAATGACTAGGACACCAGGTGCCCAGGTGCAGTGGCTCACAACTGTAATCCCAGCACTTGGGGAGGCTGACGCAGGAGGATCACTTGAAGCCAGGAATTCAAGAACAGCCTGGACAAAGGTGCAAGACCCCATCTCTACCAAAAAAGTATTTTAAAATATTAGCCGGGTATGGTGGCATGGGCCTGTAGTCCCAGCTACTTGGGAGGCTGAAGTGGGAGGACATCTTGAGCCCAGGAGTTAAAAGTTTCAGTGAGCAGTCGGGCGTAGTAGCTCATGCCTGTAATCCCAGCACTTTGGGAGGCCAAGGCGGTCCAATCACCAGGTCAGGAGATCAAGACCATTCTGGCCAACATGGTGAAACCCTGCCTCTACTAAAAATACCAAAAAAATTAGCTCGGCATGGTGGTGTGCGCCTGCAGTCCCTGCTACTTGGGAGGGTGAGGCAGGATAGTTGCTTGAGCCCAGGAGGCAGAGGTTGCAGTGAGCCAAGATCACACCACTGCATACCAGCCTGGGAACAGAATGAGACTCTATCTCAAAAAAAAAAAAAAAGTTGCAATGAGCTATAATTCTACCACTGCACTGTGGCCTGGATGACATGGTAAGACTCTCTGGCTCTCTCTTTGGAGGCAGGGTCTTGCAGTCTCAACTTCCCAGGCTCCAGAGATCCTCCCACCTCAATCCTCAAGTAGCTGGGAATACAGGCAAGCACCACTATGCTGGCTAATCTGTGAGTGTGTATGTATGTATACATGAAACAGAGTCTTACTCTGTTGCCCAGGCTGGAGTGCAGCGGCACAATCTCATTCACTGCAGCCTTTAACTCTGGGCTCAAGTGATCCTCCCTCCTCAACCTTCTGAGTAGCTGGGACTATAGACGTGCACCAACTAATTTTTGTATTTTTTGTATAGTTGGAGTTTCACATTGTTGCCCAGGCTGAACTCAAAAGTCCTGGGCACAAGCAATCTGCACAGTTTGGCCTCCTAAAATACTGGGATTAGAAGTGTGAGCTACCATGCTGGCAGAGACTGCATCTCTCAAAGAAAGAAAAGAAAACACTTTGTTATTAGTTTATCACGTTTCCTTCCTTCTTTCCTCCCCTCCCCCCTTCTTTCTTTCTTTTTTGAGACTTGAGTCTTGCTCTGTCACCTAAGCTGGAGTGCCCTGGTGTGATCTCGGCTCACCGTTACCTCTGCCTCCCAGGCTCAAGCAGTTCTGCCTCAGCCTCCAGAGTAGCTGGAATTATAGGCATATGCTACGAAGCCGGGCTAAATTTTGTATTTTTAGTAGAGATGGAATTTCACCATGTTGGCCAGACTGGTCTCGAACTATTGGCCTCACATGATCTGCCCACCATAGCCTCCCAAAGTACTGGGATTACAGGTATGAACCACAGTGCCCAGCCGACAAAGTCTTGACATAACTTTTAATTTTTGGACCCTATGGTCTCATCAATATAGATCCTCAAACTCCAGAAACTCATAATTCTGAAGGCTAAAAGTCTAAGATTAAGGTGGTTATCAGATAAAACTAGATTTATGAAAGAAAAAATACATGACTGTGACATCACTTAAAAAATTTAAAGAAATATATATACCTGGGCTTATCCCACATTTTAGCTTGAGAGTCTAAATATTTTAAAAATAAAAATATACAAATACAATGACCTTATTTTTAAGAGTTCCCACTATTAAGTCTGTAGGAAAAGTATAAAAATGTTAAATATCAATAACCTATTAATAACACCAGATGTATTACTGAGATAATAGAAAGACGTTTTCAAAATTTTCCAAATATTCAAATAAATACAATGATAAATAAATCTTACAGGTAGTTTTACTGCCATATAAAACAAAAGTATCTATAACATGTTTATTAGGATCAACATTAAGTTTGGTCAATCATATTTCTCTTCATTTTACTAAGGTTAGACATCCTGGAGTTAACTTCATTTACTTTACTGAAAGATCTTTCTCAAAGGGATATTGCTATGCTTGTATGTGAACTGCACTGTAACATACATAATTTAATTAAAAATAATTTTCCTGGTATTTCTTCTTAAGCATCTATCTAAAAAGAAGGTATTTAAATGCAAAATTTCTTCATTTAGATTCTTTTACAGTGGTTGGTGTTTCAACAAGTAATTCTGCAGATTCATCCAAAATTTCCTAATAAATCTCTTAAAAAAAACAAAACAAAACTTTGCTCCTATTTTAAAAAGAAAGCATGAATGCTGAGATTTACAAAAATAGTTAATAGAATCACTGAATCACTTATTTTAAAAACATATATGGAACACCTAGATATTATGCATTTTAGGATATTTCAATGCTTCATCATAAATATCACATATATTAAAAATAAGTAGGTCAATTTAAAAGTAGGTTTAGGTTTCCGGGTTAAGATGGCGAATCACATATGTCTATGCAATTTCAGTCCCTCATGAAACCCTACTAAAAACTACATCAGGAGAAATCTTTAAGAAAGAAAAATACCTCACAAGGATAGGGGAAAAGTGGGTAGAAACAGAAAAAGCAATGTCAATTTGTTAGAAAGCTGAATTCCAGCCTGATAAAGCAGCTGAGAACCAACACACTGTATACCACAGAATCTTATAAAGACATAATAAATGATAGCACCAGGTAAGATTGGAACTGAGGGCTAAGGAAGCAGAGGACTAAAAAGCAAGGATTTCAGTGACAGCCATTTAAGAAAAAAATTAGATCCTTCAATCCCTTCCATAACTACATATACCAGAGAGATTCACTGTTTTAGAAGTTCATTCTCTGCAGAATTTAAAACAAAAGGTCTCAATACAGAGAAAACCCAAACTCATTTCTGTGCTTCTTCATCATATCCAAACCAAAATTGGGAAATTAAGCTGGATGTGGTGGCTCACACTTGTAATCTTAGCACTTTGGGAACTGGAAGCAGGCGAATCACTTGAGGTCAGGAGTTTGAGACGAACCTGGCCAAAATGGTGTAACTATGTCTCTATTAAAAATAAAAAAAAGAATCAGCTGGATGTAGTGGTAGATGCCTGTAATACCAGCTACTCAGGAGGCTGAGGCAGAATTGCTTTAACCCAGTAGGCAGAAAGTTACAGTGAGCCAAGATCCTGCCATTGTACTCCAGCCTGGGCGACAGAACGAGACTGTCTTTTTTTTTTAAAAAAAGGAAATTAAATGACTGTATTCATACTAATATCTAAAGAACGTCAGCTATCTTTCCCCACTCTGTACCCAGAATTCTTGCACACAGATTCTTACCATCTATGTAAGAGATGGATTCTTCCCTGGGGAAAGTAACCAGTCTGACACATGTTATCGTAAAAGTCTAGTATACTGGAATCTGACCCACAAAATAAGCTTCCTAGATCACCATCCACTAAAGTTCAAAACAGACAAACCCTATCCATCCTAGCCAGTGATTATTTGGTATCTGTGGAAAGCCTCTAAATTTAAAGGGCCCATGAACACAGAGGGAGACAAAAGAATAAGAGGAACATATAGGAAACAGAAACATGCATAGACTCTAAGACATTAACAAAACCAACATTTATTTTTATTTTATTTATTTATTTTTTGAGACGGAGTTTCGCTCTTGTTACCCAGGCTGGAGTGCAATGGCGCGATCTCGGCTCACCGCAACCTCCGCCTCCTGGGTTCAGGCAATTCTCCTGCCTCAGCCTCCTGAGTAGCTGGGATTACAGGCACGTGCCACCATGCCCAGCTAATTTTTTGTATTTTTAGTAGAGACGAGGTTTCACCATGTTGACCAGGATGGTCTCAATCTCTCGACCTCGTGATCCACCTGCCTCGGCCTCCCAAAGTGCTGGGATTACAGGCTTGAGCCACCGTGCCTGGCAAAACCAACATTTATATTATCAGAAAAAAGTTATTTCATGTAAGAAACAAAAATAAGGCCGGGCGCGGTGGCTCACGCCTATAATCCCAGCACTTTGGGAGGCCGAGGCGGGTGGATCACGAGGTCAAGAGATCGAGACCATCCTGGTCAACATGGTGAAACCCCATCTCTACTAAAAATACAAAAACTAGCTGGGCATGGTGGCGCACGCCTGTAATCCCAGCTACTCGGAAGACTGAGGCAAGAGAATTGCCTGAACCCAGGAGGCGGAGGTTGCGGTGAGCCGAGATCGCGCCATTGCACTCCAGCATGGGTAACAAGAGTGAAACTCTGTCTCAAAAAAAAAAAAAAAAAAAAAAAAAAGAAACAGAAATAAGCTGCTATAGAAAAAAGAGTTGGGAGCTTAAAAGGAAATTTAAGGAAATCTCCCAGAAAGAAGAACAAAAAGAGAGAAACAGAAATAAGACAGAAAATTAGAAAGCAAAAAAGAACAGAGAACCACCATTTAAAGAGAGAATAGAAAAAAAAAAAAAGGACGAAAAACTGTCATCAAAAAGAAACAGAAACAACTAAAGAAAATTTTCAAGGACTGAAGAAGTTGCCAGATTAAAAGGGCCTAAGACAACAGATAAAAATAGATGTACATAAAGAAATATCACAGTAAAATTTCAGAATCATGGGGAAAAAGAGAAGATTCTACAAACTTCTAGAAAGAAAAAGTGATCAAGGATCAGAATACAGAACGGCCTCAGGCTTCTCAAAAGCAGGTTTGTAAGCTTTTACAATGGTCCACCTTCAAAATAGTAACTTCCAAACTAAACTAAAATTTCACAGCCAGGCAAACTATTTAAGATAGACCAAACAACAACAACAACAACAAACAAACAAACTAAAAACCCAAAAAACTCAAGTACCGTGTATCAAAAAGCTACTCAGAATGTGCTCCACCAAAGGGACAGAGTAAACTAAGAGGAGACATAAATATCAACACAGTATAAAGAATAAAGCAGCTGGGCACACTGGCTCTCATCTGTAATCCCAGCAGTTTGGGAGGCCGAGGGGGGTGGATTACCCAAGGTCTGGAGTTCAAGACGAGCCTGACCAACATGGTTAAACCCTAGCTCTACTAAAAATGCTAAAATATGGCCAGGCATGGTGGCAAATGCCTGTGATGGCAGTTACTCAGGAGGCTGAGGCAGGAGAATCACTTTTAATGAGGGTCGGGGGTTGAGGAGGGAGCAAGGGCAGGGGACGGAGGTTGCAGTGAGCCAAGATTGCACCACTGTACTCCAGCCTGGGCAACAAGAGTGAAATTCCGTCTCAAAAAAAACCAAACAAACAAAAAACAAAGAAAGATAGACACTGAGGTCTATTACCAGTAAGATCTCTGCCTCTGAACCTTCTTTGTAACTGGACGGTATTACTAGTTTTAATTTCTTAAACATACTTGGCTTGTCCTGATCATGTGGTAATGAAGCTTATGTCCTGTCCTCTATGCTGTGCTAACTCTATCAAATGAGGGAAAACTTTTGACTCCAGAAAACTGTTCTGCTTTCACTTACTTCTGAGAGCAAGAGGGAGAGAATTAGGAAATAAA